>NC_056743.1:1756232703-1756247703 GCF_019279795.1 Protopterus annectens
CAGTGCAAACTTCACCCGCCCCTCTCTCCCCCAAAAGGGCCCATAACCATACCAGAAGAATGTAGACCCCCTGAAATCACAGACCCTTAGGTTAAAACAGCCCTCTCCAAAGCCAGAAACACAGCATCAATGGGACCGGACGGTGTCTCAGGCTGTGCCCTACACAAGCTCAAAGACGAACTAACCCCTCACCTAAACACACTGTTCAAACTCAGCCTCTCCACAGGCTATGTACCCAAAGAAGTGGAGCACAGCAGTGGTTATTCCACTCCACAAAGGTGGAGCCAAAACAGACCCCGGGAACTATCGCCCTATAAGCCTGACTACCTTGGTCTGCAAGGCTATGGAGCACATCATCATGGAATTCATTAACAGTGACATTGGGAACCTCCAAATACTGGACCCTACCCATTTCGGCTTTGTTAAGGGCAGATCATGCCTCCTAAACCTGGTGGACCTCTTTGAGACAGTTACCAAGGCTATAAATGAGGGAAAGGTGGTACACACAGCCTACCTAGACCTCGCAAAGGCCTTCAACACCATTCCCCATTCTGGTATTATAGACAAGCTGACCTGCCTGAACATAAACCCCCCTACATGACAAGATTGGTTGCCATCTGGCTCACGGACAGAACCCACATGGTGAGATTTGCAGGAGCTAGGTCTGACTCTAAACCGGTTACAAGTGGCATTCCCCAGGGCTCAGTCCTAGGACCCCTCCTGTTTGACATATACTTCTCAGAGGTACAGGCAAGCACAGGAGGACTATGGCTGGCCAAGTTCGCAGATGACTACAAACTAGGGGCTATAATTGACTCTCTGGCTGACACAGACATCCTCCAAAAGGGTCTCACTGAGACATTACCTGGTGTTAAAATCATGGCCTCAAGCTAAATGCCAAAAAGTGCATAGTCATCCCCTTTGCAAAAAAACAAAGTACCCACAAACTACCACATAGGTGATAGTCCCCTAAATATGGAATACGTAATAAAGGATCTGGGGACCAAAGTAGATAGTAATCTCTCCTTTGATAATCACATTGCCAAAGTGGTTAGAAAATCCTTCTATGTGGTCCACCTAATCACATAAGGGTTTGCATCCAGATCAAAAGAGGTCATTGTGCCCCTCTACTCATCACTCATCAGACCCATCATAGAGTACAATGCCCCATTTGGGATGTACCTTACAAGACACCTGCAACAGCTGGAAAGACCACAGAAGTACCTCACCAAGATGATCATTGGCCTGAAACAGATGCCCTATGTAGCTCGACTGAAGAAACTCCAGCTGTACTCAGTTGCATACCGCCTACTCAGAGGTGATTTCTGCCTGACATACAAGGCCATGTCCAACCCAGAACTGAACAACATGCTCCACCTAAAGAAAACCTTATCCCCTCGAGCCACACTCTCTGGGTATCTAAACCTCACCACAACAATAAATAGGACATGCTGGAGGGATAGATTCCTGTCCCAGAGACTTCCCATGCTCTGGAACAAGATCACAATCTACATTAGGCAGAGCTCCTCGCTAACACTCTTCAAAATAAACCTTGACGAGTGGATGGGAAACAGAAAGTTTACCCCAGGGATCACTTCAATGGATCTACTGGACAGAGACACAGGGAACTAATCTAAGGGGGTGGCGAAACAACACATTCCTGCTAGGCTTATAAATGCCTTCGGGCAGATAGCCTAGTACCTACCTATGAACCTATAATGTCCTGCAGTGACACCACAGTAGACTGACATGACATAAATCACAATACCATATTCAACACATTTTACATCAGACAGGGTGAATAGAGTAAAAGTGAATAAATCCATTAGAAATAAATATTCTGTAATGCATACTCTTCTGCCATAATACATTATATGATTTTGATGAATTTGTCCAGAAATGTACCAGCTTCTCTTTAATAACTTTCTGCCTCTTGCCAGGATAGTTAACCCATATACTGTTATATGCATTTATGTTTCTATTAACCTTATATTGTTTTAATTGTATTTCTTTCCTTCTCTGGTTATTTAGTACTTTCAAGAGGTGAATATTTTCCTAGATATAGAAATGTCAGTGATTGCACATTTTATTAGATATGTAAAATTATGCGGTTTTAGTGTCCTACCAAAATTGCATTACTCCGTCTTGAACTGGAATACTTTGTGTGTTCTAGCAGCTTAGTTTAAAAGATAAAAAAAAAAATGTTTGGTTTTAAAAACATACTAACCACCTAGGAGTACTAAACTAGGACTGCTGATGCTCTACTTTTCTGTTGGATACAGCTGCTTGCATTTGGGAAACATTTAATTTCCCTAAACAAATAAATAAAAACACATAAATAAAGACATCGGAGTTTTCCTTTTCATATTAAATGGCAAAAGTGATGAACTCTGTTCAAATCTGAAGCGGCAAAATATTTTCTACAGGGATTGTAGCAGGGAAAATACAATATGCTTTTCTAGAGACTGCAATTTCTGATAATATACAGACAATTGATTTTTTTAGTAAATTTGTGGTATTCAGGAAATAGTTTCCTTTGAAAAGTGGTAGAAATAATCTATTTGGTAACAGATATACTTATCCTGTCATTCTTTAATTGTTTAATGTACATTTTTATTTCTTCTCTGCAATCAGCAATCTTAATTGGCCTTTCTATGTTTTTTCTCTTAAGTAAGGTGTTCTATTTATTAATTTATACAAGCATGCTGATGGCATCCTTTTTATTATTTTATAAAGGGTATTCTGTTAGCATTGATGTGACTGTGGGTATGCACCCTTTTGAAGAAAAACTGTTTGGTAATAAGTTACTATAACGTAATATATTATTTGGCTGATTGAAAATGTGTTCAGTAACTGAGACCCACACCTGCAATAAAGACATGTGACATGATTGCTTCAGAAACAGATTGGTCTAGTTGGTGGCAGTGTATTGCATAGATAAGAGAAAGAGGTCCTGCCACTGGAGGGGTATCAATATCCCCTCCTAGGAAATACTCTGAGTGTGTGTGTGTCTATATAAAAATAGTCTAGTTAACTCACAGTGACTGCTATTAAGATTGCACTAGATGACAATGAGCTCAGACTGACGTGTAAAATGCTGAGTAAATAGTGAATTATAAACCTGTTCTGTAGACATACAGTCTAAGGCTTATTTTGGTGTTGCATGTGTTGGTCATGACCTAAGGCAGTAGTAACTATACAATGCAAGGTTCTAAGGCCATTCCCCTCTTTGTATGCATAATTGCTGTAAGTGGTGCAGAATTCAAGGTCTGTAACCCTAGTCCTCATATATTTTGTGTCAGAGATGTGGATTGTGTGGATTTAAGATACATAACCAATGCATACTATACCATTATTTGGTGAGAGTGCTGCATATGCAAGCTCTGTAACACCTATATATCATCATATTACTTTATGGCAGTGGTATGGATTTAAGCTTCATAATCATTGCGTGCTTTACAGTACTTGACAGCAGAGTTGAAATTTGGGATTTAAGTGCTTTAATGTCTATGCTTGTGCCAATTAGGAAATAACCTGTGGGGTATAGTAAAAGGAGGCCTTCTATAGTTTGCAAAACAGTTTTGTCACCAAAAAGTGAGTGCACTTCTGCATTTGCAAGATAAATATACAACAGTATACACTGCACAGCAGTTATTTCATTAAATCAAATCATGATGAGTGCTAAAGAACATTCCAGGAAGCCAATGGCACAACTGATTAAAAAAAAGAAAAAAAAGAAAACAAAAGGTCTCCTACATACTGATTTAAACAAGGATGACTTAATAGCCACCTTGTATACAGTCAGTGTTCATTTTACTGGCTATAATGACATCCTGGTTGAGACTGTAGGTGTGTATTCTGGATCTAAAGGACCAACCACTGTGCAATATATTAGAGTAGAAATGGAGTTGGAAGTAATATGCTGCCAAGCAGCTGAATAACTTCAGAGAAAAACAGAGCAAGAACTTAAAAGAACTGAAGAAAGGTAAAGATTACATGAGACAGAGAAAAAGGGTAAGGTCAGGGTAAGGTCAGAGTCAACATAAACTGGTCATGGCAAAAGACAGAAAGAGAGAGAAGTGACTGTACGAAAGTAATCTCATTTCTCTTCACCTAGTGCAGGTGAGCAGAAGGGATAACCATGCGAGCCAAAGTATTTCTTTGGTATAAAGTGGGGAATGACTTGCTCACCGTTAAAGCTACGCATATTATTAGAAAGATGTGTAATTTTTGACTGTGGTCACTGACTTAAAGTATCTCACTTTAAAATAGTTTCAAATCACAAACGAAACTTACTGAAAAAAAGCTTAGAAAGCATAGAAGAAAATCAGAAGCCAATGTCGATGGTATCAGAGATGGGTGAGTGGATGTCATGTAACTACATTTGAAAGGTTTGGATACATTAAGATAAGGGAATATACATTCAGTAATTTGCCTGTAGGTATGAGGATCTAGCTGTCAGACTAGGAAACTACCTTTATAGAGATGAGTAAAAAGAGTGACTTCAGTTTTGCAACAGAGCACAGCTACCCGAGAAGGATTTTCCTAACACTGCTCATATAAGAGTCGCCTAAACCTTCATAAGAGGTTCCATGGTCAGAAAGGAAAGTAATTGGCCAATGTTGTGGGGTTAGATGGTTTAAATGTGACCCTGTGGGACATGTACCGTCCAATGTCCCACAGGGTCAGGATGGGGAATAAAAGCCAGGGACGTGAGAGAGGCAGCACTGCAGTAGTGGTGCCTGTCTTGAAACTACAGTTACTCTATATGATCACAAACGTCTGTACCGCATTCTAATAGAAGAAAAAGAAACTACAGCTAATAATACATTCATTTAATTGAAGGCACAAAGTACTGAATCACAAAATGCTGAAACTTAAAATATTGAAAATGGAAATTTGCCCTTTCCCCACTGTTGTATCATTGTGGAGTTGGTATATATAATTGGCAGGGGGTGTGGGGGCACAGTTGGGTTTGCCCCCATGCATTAAATAGGTTTTCAACAGTCTTGAGTCGTCAGCATTTTCAGATTAAATAATTTGTGGGTTTGATCAAATTACAATATTTTCATCAGATGCATGTTGTTAAGTCTGCAGTTATTCTAGGGAAGCATTACCTGCCTGGGCAATCTTCTCTATTTAGTGTCATGGGAGGGATATTTTTACCAGTTCCATTGGGCAGGATTCATTTGGACTGAGAATGGGGCAATGGGAAAACAAGTGGCAATTTACGATTATATTCCAGCAGATATTCTGATAAATGGAAAATAAAATTAAATGCCTTTGATCATAGAGTATTTTGTATACATGTGGGTACACACAGTCAGACACTGAAAAAAGCATGTCAAACAGGCATCTGGAGAAACCCAGACAACACCCACACCTGCAATAAAGACATGTGACATGATTGCTTCAGAAAAAGAGCTGGGCAATAGCAACAGTATGAATTAGCGAAACATGTTCAAAGGTATGAGAGTTCTTCTGACAGGGGTCACTTCAGAGGAGCAGATGGTTGGTAGCATTAAGTCAAAATTAGTGCCATAGCTGTCAAAAGATATCAGAATTCCCATGGAGGGGGAACTGGGGAGGCTTACAAAGACAGAAGTGAGATAGACAAATTTCTCAGACAGTCCCTTGCAGAACCAGAAGGAGTTAGCCAAGGAGGCTTCTGACTCTTCTGGGAAAAGGGGTTATTGTATAAATGATGGATACCTGAATGGGGGTTGGGCTGGAGGGCAAAGTATTACAGCATTTGGTAGTTTCAAGAGACTACCATCAGACACTTCTGGCCATAGTCCATAAAACTCCTTTTCAAGCCATTCATCAGGCACTTATTCAAAAATGTATAAGCATGTATTGCTAAAGATGTAACAGGGTATATGCATGCATTACCAAAAGGTTGTTAAAGGCAGGACAAAATTGTAAGGTTGCTTTATTGCCTTTGTCTGTTATTGAAGAACCATTTCATAGGATCATAGGAGGTTACTAGGCTATCGACCTGGAGGTCATTTCAAGCCTAGCCATTTCATCCCAATGTAATACTATAGACATTCTAGTCAATACCCAGGATTGTATTTAGAAATGACTGCCTATGTCCAGTAGGCAAGGGCGCCCGCAGGCAGGTGCAAGGGGGTGCACTTGCACCCCCCTGGATTTTCTTAGCGCTATACACACTTAGCGCTATACACACTTTTTTTTTTTTTTTTTTTTTCGCTATACAGACTTTTTTTTTTTCCCACTTACTTTGTTTTTTAGCCCGTTTTCCCCGTCGCCTGAACTGTTACTGGAGATGGCGTGCCAGGCAGTCACATGACTGACGCGAGTCTGACATGACGACAACTCGACTTCAAGTAATCGCGCGTTATTCGCGTTCGCATAGTTGCAATTGCAACTTGCAATTTGATGGAAGAAGACTGACTGCAGGTGGACATCGGTGGAAGTGGAATTTGACGATTTCATGCTCAGGAGGAGCGAACCAAACCATCGTGTTTCGTGTGGTGAGTGGTGGAAGAACTGGACTGGTGGTGGTGCGTATGGTGTTGGTATTATTACAAGAAGAGAAGGTAGGTTGTTTTTTTTGTACTTTTGAAGGTGACTGACTGAACACTTGGCCAAAACGCAAAACTGGCGTGGCACACTTCACTTGAGTGTGTGAGAGTGAGTGGTGCTCTGGACTGCACCTCCATGTCTGAAACTGAAACCCCATTACATTTTGACTACTAAATATTTAAACTGTATCACCTCACATGAATTATCCTCCATATGAGATGTACAGTACTGCAGTATGGCATGTGGAGAGTCTTTATTAAAAATGCCCTTCTTGTATGCCACCATACTGTTGGCAGTCACTTGCAACTGTGTGCTTCCTATGGAATATAGAAGCTGTAGACATGTAAATTTATAAGAGCTAGGCAGTTAGGGTTATCTAACCATTAGTATATTAGGTGTTTTTCCATAGTGGTCCTGATGAGTATGCTCAACTCAAATGTTTTCAAATCATTCCATGTGAGCATGCTGTGGAATTTAAATCTGTCCAGGTAAATGCATCTGCTAAGCCATTATCAACAAGCTTAAGCTGGAGTTCTATTGAGCATATATTATCAGCAACAAACAGATACCAGGGTCTGCAATATTTAACACCTTACCATGTCAGTGGAGCATTAACAGGAGAGTGTATGTATTACATTTGTTTCATCATCCATCATGAAAATGCAGTTCTCACCTTTTCCTATCTCTGTGCAAAGAGTGTGAATTGCATAGTTTGTTTGGGTACTAATTCAGTGCCATTATCCTAACAGCTTACATGGAGAGACTTGTGGCTGGGAAGTGAAAGGCAGTGCTCCTTTTAGACCACAGATGTAGTGCGACAAAAGACAGATCTTTCTGTGACCCCTCAGTAAGCATTATATCTGCAGGCTCCTACAGGGTCTATATACAAAACTGATGCCTGTAATCATTTGGAGAAGTCTGTTACCCATGCTACTTGCATCCCACACATAGTGATAACAGTCAAAATCCTGAACGCTTTGGCCATTGACCCTGGTAAGCATCTTGGTACTGTAAATGTAACCTCACCTATATTTACAACCTGTTAATGCATGGTATCATACACATTTTTAATATACCCTCTCTCTTTGCAGTTCCAGACCAGAGTGAAAGGAATCTTGGGGTTCATAGAGAGCAACTGGAATGCCTAAGAGAGATCCAGGGTACTATTAGTTTAATTGTAACAGTCTTGATTGCTCATTGCACAGCAAAATAATGGGTATAGTTCCCCATACTAAAGGGGTGGCGTAAGCCACAAAACTATGGGCTAGGCTTGTAAATGCCCTCGGGCAGATAGCCTAGTATGAACCTATGAACCTATGATGTAATGTTTAACTTGTCAGAAATGTATGCAGAGGGTTATGTTACACTGATTACTGGTATCTAACACTGATCCCTTGACATTCTCCTGTAATTTTGTACCACTTCTTTCAAATCTGTGCCTTCTGACATCTGTTACATAATTTCTTTAGTGGTGTCAGGAGCTAGTGCACAAGTCAAAAATTACTTAGGCTGACAGTGGTTTAAATCTAGTGTGGTGTATCATTGTGAAAAGAAATTAGTGACATGCAGTAATGACTTACTGTAGAGAAGTGATGTAAAAAAGGTCTACTTGGTTGGGACAGTTTCACAGTAGGAAGTTTTGATTCCCTTACTGTTGTAATCCCTCATAACCATGGTCATTCTCATTCACATACCAGTTAATGATAGCCATTGAAATGTGTGCTTTCTGTCAGTGATTGTAGAACTTCATCTGTGGCACAATTAACTGGTATATAAGTCAAGATAATTTGTGCTAGACAAGGAGGGGTTCAAATCCAAAATAGTTTGCATTTTAGCAGTGTGACATGCAATCCATACATCTCAAAAACTAGGTACAATACATGTATAATACAGCTAATGTAGTATGTGCAAATTACACTTTTTTAACATTTATTCTATCATTGCACTACAGCACTTTTGCATGCTGTTCAGTAATAACCACTTCATCAAAATTACATGATCATGGTGCAACTGTGCAATTAATAACTCCGGTTTCACATTATATCAGCAGATATACTGACAAAAATGGATGTCACATCTACAGGTGGCCTGCATCTGCAGCATGAATTGTGCTACAGATGCTGTGGTGTACTATATTTGACTTTAACTCATTCTTGCCTATAGCATGACTTGAGCAGTTCTCAGAATGGCACCTGCACTGCCTACTCAAAAGGCAGCATGTCTAGTGACATTGAAACTCTCCGATCAGAAAGCTGGTATGTGATAGCCAGATGCCTGACATCACTACTGTAATAGTTAATGGACTGCAGAGACAACTGGGGCATCTGTCTACATCTGTTTAAAAACTTTCTCCTGGTGCATATACATTTATTGTCAGATTTCATATTCTTTAGAAATGCAAGTTAATGCAAGCCCCACTATTATAACAGCCTTAGGAAAGAGCTATATTTAAAATACATCCCTGATTATGGAATATGGGATTTACTCCCTTTTTGGGTAGTTGAAATCATTCATAATAATGCATTATTGATGCTTCAGTGTCTTCTTAATCAGTGCTGTCTTTTAACTAAATGTAAGATATTCAGTGGATTTCTGTTTTCACCATAAATGCTTTGAGTTCTTGTGTATAGCCTTCATAACAAGCTTGCCAATAGAAAGTTGCTGGAATAATAGGCTTTGTAAAATATATGGTTGGTATCTGTCCTTGATTTTTGTCCTTTGTCTCCAATTTTTTCTAGCTTTCTTCTTGATTCTTGAGCTAAGAGGTTGAAATGTTTTGTGTGTGTGTGTTTGTGTGTGTGTGTGTGTGTGTGTGTGTGTGTGTGTGTGTGTGTGTGTGTGTGTGTGTGTGTGTGTCTGTATGGGGTGGCATAGATGCTGCCACTTGTCAATAATTGTATAGACTGCCTCGGATTTCTTTGCCATGGTATAGGACTATCAGCACTTTATTTGTTTATGAATAAGTGTTATGGTTACTCGTATTTTATGTGTGAATACCTCAGCCTCTGTCCATATAATAGGAATGAGGAACCACATTTTTCAGGAGAGGTCTACATTGATTTATGCACTTGTTATACTGAATAGATAGACTAGCAGCTTTATCCTTATCAGAGCATGTGAATGTACTATGACTGGAGGTATTTTCTTGAGGAAGCTATAAGACTTCTTGCAACACTTTACATGCTTAGTGGGGATCATACTGAAGAAGGCAGTATATTCAATGATAGACTTAAAAGGAAGAGGTGCAAAGTGGGACTATAACTTATCTGGACCTCTGAGAGATACTACAAAGTATAAGTTGCACAAACAAGAATTATTTTGTAAGTATCACAGAAATGTGTTTATCAAAGAAGAGTCTTAGGTACCCAAGACCAGAGCCATGGTTAGCCCTTGTAATGCCTTGAACATTTCCCTAGAATGGCACCCCACAGTCCAAACTAAAGGAAAGAAAAGCTTTTCCAAAGCTGAACACAGAAAAGCTCATCCACTGAGCTCTGCAAATGCAGTATTGGCACTCAAAGAAGCTATGGTTTCACCTGCAGCTTCTTAAATGAATGTCACTACTGTCCTTGCACTCTATTGGCAAGTGTTTGTACTACTTAACAGATGCTTTTTCCTAGTTACAGCTCTCCAAAGTCCCTGATGACTGTGTCTGATTTCAGTGGAATGTGATTTACAAAATGAGTTGTAGTGATGATAGAGTTTCCATTTGTTGGCACTGAGGGTAGAGGGTAAGCTCATGATTAACATACCAAGCATGCCTTTGGTCCATCCCTTGCTGGTAGATATGAGTAGTGAAATGGGATTTAATAACTGCTTCCAATTTGCAGTTATTGGCAGAGTTTGTTAATGAATTTGGCTCACAACGTAAGTTAGTCACTTAGAGCCCTGAGAGACACTGCTGGTGACTTAGTTGTTCACTCCACATTACATTCCTCCCCCACACTCTAGATTTTCAGAAGTAATGTCCTTTGTTAATGCTTTTCAGGAAAATATGCATGCATCAAAAATAAAAAACCTTAGACTTCAATAATTGTATCTCCATTTTAAGCAAATAGACATAGTCACAAATATAGCAGTGAACTTTAATCTATTACTGTTTCAGTAAAATTATTTTTTCTGTAGCTTTTACATATTTGGAAAATAACTCATGGATTTGGATTAAACTCTTCCATACTTATAACTTCATATATACCATAAACAAATCATTATTTATTTCATTCTAATTGTTTAGTCTTTTGTTTTCATCGTAATAGTGTTAACTTCTTCTGCCATTTTGTAGTTTTGTATACTTTATCATCTTTCTAATCTTCTTCCTCTTCTTTCGGCTGCTCCTGTTAGGGTCGCCACAGCAGATCAACTGTTTCCATTTCTTCCTGTCCTCTGCATCTTGCTCTGTCACACCAACCGCCTGCATGTCCTCTCTCACCACATCCATAAACCTTATCTTAGGCCTTCCTCTTTTCCTGTTACCTGGCAGCTTCATCCTTAGCATCTTTTTCCCAATATAGTCTGCATCCCTCCTCAGCACTTTTCCATACCAATGTAATCTTGCCTCTCTGGCTTTGTCTTCAAACCTTCCAACCTGGGCTGACCCTCTAATATACTTATTCCTAATCCTGTCCATCCTCGTCACACCCAGTGCAAATCTTAACATCTTCAACTCTGCCACGTCATGGATATCATTATTGCTTTCTGGAGTGCCTCCAGTTTAATCTCACTTGCAAAACAATCAACAAATTATTAGTATGGCCAAATAATTTTTCTTCAGTTCATAAGATGAGAACTGTTATTTGCTTCCACCTATGCCTAATACTGCAGCTTTTTTTACAAGCATCGTACACAATTTCAAAATTAAAAGATATATTATTTTAATGTCTTGGACCTGTGTGTGTGTGTGTGTGTGTGTGTGTGTGTGTGTGTGGGGGGGGGGCTGTGTGTTCTGCTTTTGTCACTTGGTAACATGTTAAATATCACTAAGCAGAATATTAGCTATGCATGCTACATACCTTTCACAAGTCAACAAAACATTTCACTTTATCATAATAGTGGTCATCAATATAAAGCAAATCCACCTGACAGGATTTAAACCCATGCATAACTCAGTCACAGTCTGACAAACAGAGCGTCATTTATTCAGGTATGTCATTGCAACTCACAGAGGAAAAAGTGTCCAAAGATGATCCTTGTAAAGGACTGCCATTAAAGGGTGGAAACAATATTGTACAAAATCCCACTTTCAGTTGATTAGAAGCATGCACTCAGTGCAATTAAATAAAAAATTCCTATCATTAATACATTGAACCTTGCCATCTGTTACAGAGAACATAATCCTCTTGCATGTTAAGTTTGTGTTGTTTTGAATGCTAGATTTGTTTACTGACCTGCAAGGATTCTAAAGTTTGGTGTGCGATAAATGGCAAATTCTTAGAGAATGCTTGGGCATTTTCTTCATTTTTTGTTAAATGATAATAACTAACCCTAAAACCAAAGGGTAAAAGTTCACACAGACCAACCATTCAGTAAAAACTTCAAGAAATTCCTAGCCAAGTTAGAGATTTCACTGTGTGATACATTAAACCTCTTGTAATCCAGGCCTATGTGACATATTAAAATGACCCCTTAATGACATCAAGTGTATCATGTACATGGCTTCTGAATGTCCATGACTTTTTTACTTTTAATTCTTTATGGTTACATTCCAACCAAGAAAGCCAAACCTCACTAGCTGTGGACATGCATGTTTCTGCCTTTTTCTGACTTCAGCACATTGTAAGGGCATAGTTTGGTTGTACTTCAGAAACACAGGGTATTTAAACCCAGTTGATGCCTGCAAAAGTTAAGATGCCTACAAAAACATCCCAACTAACATTAAACTAAAGGGTAAAAAGGTCATTACTCTCTGTTCATTGTTGACCGATGATGGCATATGGCAAATATCATGCAATAGATAATTTAGAAAAGTTGGAAAATTGTTTTATAAGCCATTTATGCCCACATGTGTTTATGTGAGTTTTTTCAACTAATTACACAAACAAAAATGGACAACATAGAGATTAAAATAGGAAAGAGGTGGAATGGCATAAACAAGTAACATGACAACCATGTAATGCTACTTTATTGTTTGGGACATTGAAAACCTCAATCCCTGCATTTGTTAAAATTATATTGTCAACAATATACAACTTCATATGGTTACAGGTATTATGACCATTGCTGGCAATGAAGGCTGTGCATAAAGTCACCAACCTCATATAATTACTGCACAAATTATAAGTATGTAGGCCACTATTATTCCATTCATTCTCTTGTCATTCTCTTTGAATGTGGGTTTCAATGCTGTTTCCATCAATGTGAGTATCAAAAGCAGAGAAGTTTTAATGCTAAGTCTGTTTTCATTGCAAGACTGTTGCTTTGTTTAGTAAATGTGAAATGCGTGCTGCAGTGTTTCTGCTATAAAATTTGAAATAAAAGTTGTGAATTAAATCCAAATATCTGTAATCATTGTAGAAGTAAAGCATAAGACAGTATGCATACTGATAGATTTGAACAGTGCCTGTGGCAAATGATGAGAAATAACCAAGTAATGGGACACTGCTGGAATGGCTGTGTGTGTATGTATGTGAGGGACTGTGTGGGGGCGGGGCTGTGTGGGGTAGGGGGAGGGGCAGCGGGGGTAGGGGTGGGGCTACATGGGCGGGGCTGCATGGGCGGGGCTCTGGGTTTTGCACCCCCCTGGAAAAAATCCTGCGGGCTCCCTTGCCAGTAGGGTTTGTGGGCACTATCCTCGGTATGAATTTACGGTGACCCATCCACTCATCCAGGTTCCTTTTAAACAGTGTCATAGAGGTGCTGTGCTTCACATGAATTCGCAGCCTATTCCAAAGATGTGGCAGTCGCTGGGTGACAAATCTGTCCCTCCAGCACACCCTAATCAAGTTGCAGGCCATATTTAGGTCCCAGGAATGGGTAGCTGTAGTCCCGTTTAATTTATGGATGTGCATCAAACTCATTCGATTTAGGTCGGAGATTGCTCTGTAAGGCAGGCATTAGTCTCCCCTAAGAAGTCTATATGATACTGAGCATAGTGACAGGGACTTTAGTCGATCTGTGTCAGACATATGCTTGAGTCCATTGTAAGAAATGTCTGAGGTCTCTCCAGTTGCTGCAGGTGCTTTGTACTGTATATGCAAAAAAGGGGCATCATACTCAATTATGGGCCTGATTAGTGATGAGTTTAGAGAAGTTACAACTCCTTTGCTTTAGAAGCAATGCCTTTCCTAATCATGTGTGTTACGTAGAAGGTCTTCCTTACTGCAGGAGACACATGGTGGTCAAAGTTAAGGTTGCAGTCTACTTGTAATCTCAGATTTCTTACCACTTTGTAGGTACACAGGGTACTGTTGTTAATTTGATGGTGTGGTTTAACTCTGTTCAACCCATGTGGGGGGGGTTGCACGTCCCACACTCCCCATAAATTCAATATACTAACAGCAAGATCACACTACAGTGCAGAGAATGGTAATATTCCTTACAGTGAAGAGAATGGTAATGTTCCTTACAGTGAAGAGAATGGTAATATTCCTTACAGTGAAGAGGATGGTAATATTCCTTACAGTGAAGAGGATGGTAATATTCCTTACAGTGAAGAGGATGGTAATGTTCCTTACAGTGCAGAGAATGGTAATATTCCTTACAGTGCAGAGAATGGTAATGTTCCTTACAGTGAAGAGAATGGTAATATTCCTTACAGTGCAGAGAAAGGTAATATTCCTTACAGTGAAGAGAATGGTAATGTTCCTTACAGTGAAGAGAATGGTAATGTTCCTTACAGTGAAAAGAATGGTAATGTTCCTTACAGTGCAGAGAATGGTAATGTTCCTTACAGTGAAGAGAATGGTAATGTTCCTTACAGTGAAGAGAATGGTAATGTTCCTTACAGTGAAGAGAATGGTAATATTCCTTACAGTGAAGAGGATGGTAATATTCCTTACAGTGAAGAGAATGGTAATGTTCCTTACAGTGAGGAGAATGGTAATATTCCTTACAGTGAAGAGAATGGTAATGTTCCTTACAGTGCAGAGAATGGTAATATTCCTTACAGTGCAGAGAATGGTAATGTTCCTTACAGTGAAGAGAATGGTAATGTTCCTTACAGTGAAGAGAATGGTAATATTCCTTACAGTGCAGAGAATGGTAATATTCCTTACAGTGAAGAGAATGGTAATGTTCCTTACAGTGAAGAGAATGGTAATGTTCCTTACAGTGCAGAGAATGGTAATGTTCCAGAGAATGGTAATGTTCCTTACAGTGAAGAGAATGGTAATGTTCCTTACAGTGCAGAGAATGGTAATGTTCCTTACAGTGAAGAGAATGGTAATGTTCCTTACAGTGAAAAGAATGGTAATGTTCCTTACAGTGCAGAGAATGGTAATATTCCTTACAGTGAAG
>NC_056743.1:1756257703-1756397703 GCF_019279795.1 Protopterus annectens
GCAGGGGAGTGTCAATATTTGTCAGAGACTCTTTTATCTTCAGAATGGTTTTCCATGACCTGCAAACTGGACTCAGTGAGATCCAAATCGCCTTATATAGGACAAATTGTCATTTTATGGCATGTGATGGGTCAATCTCCATTTCCTCTGAGGACCATGAAATATTGCCCATAAACAAAAATAACTTTTATATTTGGATATCTCAATTGTCCAGCAATTAAATGAAATGCCTACATTACCAATGTTGAAAATGCTTAGTGAAATCCTTGACCTAATAAATACTATCCCCCTAGGACAAATAGTCAACCTACTTACCAGCGGTCTCAGTTATCTAGATCCTGTTCTAACTAACATCCACAAACTATGCTCCTGAAACTAGGAAAATGTCCACTGTGATGTCCTCAAAAACAGACTGCCTTTACCACAGACTCTGGCAGTTACAGACCCATGAGCCTAACAAGACTAATATGTAAGGCCATGGAGTGTGTCATCCTAAATAGCAGCATTACAAACCTTATTGTACTGGGCCAGTATTAAACTGGCTTTGTCAAGGGTAGGCCATGTCTACTAAATTTAGTTAACTTCTGTGAAAAGGTCAAGAAAGCATTAGACGGATGCTATGTTATCCATACTGCATACCAAGATCTTGCTAAAGCATTTAATACAATAACCCATGTTAAAAAAATAAAAATAAACATTAACCCTTATGTTGTGAGGTGGAGAGCACACTGGCTGTCTGAAAGAGCAGGTGTAACCTCAGAAATCAAAAAAGTGAGTAGAGATGTATCTCCATGTTGGGACACCCTCCTGTCCAGTATCTATTTCTCCAATCTTCAAACTACAAACCCAAACTTGTGTCTAATTAAGTTTGCTGATGACTGTAAGTCAAGTTTTGAGTTCACTCATCTTTTGATACTGTGACACCAGAGAAAGGACTAGACCATAAAAATCACTGGTGTAAAGGTAATGGCCTTGAATTCAATGCAAAAGTACAGTAGCATTCTATTTGGTGAACTTAACTTTTCTGGTATCTGCAGTACAGACAGCAGCACTCTTTGGATTAATTCAGTCATCAAAGATCTTGTTACCTTTATAGACAACTCCATATCATTTAATCACCATGTGACCACAGCAGAGAGGAGATCCTTCTATCTGACCCAATTACTATCCAAAGGCTTCTCATCTGAGTTGGAACAAGTTTTCATTCCTCTCTACTCATCATCAAACCAGTGATATAATACAACTCCCTGTTTGGGCATGTATCTATCCAAACATATCACACAAGTAGAAAGACCCTAAAGATTACTGATAAAAAACTCACTGGTCTAAAGATGCTAAAACTCTACCTCTGTACTCTTTCTTTTGTAGACTCTTTAGTGGTGACTTATATCTGGCTTTTCATGTCAAAGAAAGGCACAAACCTCCTCCTTTATGTCCACAAAACTCATAAACACCCATACAAAGAATCTAAAGGTCCATCAAAAAATAATCAGAACTCATTGGTGGGATATAGTCATCTCCCAATGTTTACCCCATCACTGGAATAAATTTTGTGTTCGTATTAAATAGAGTGACACCCTAGCTACCTTTAAGAAGAATCATGGCAATTGGATGGGCATCCATAAATTCTGTCATGGCAAATCTGTTTTGACCTTCTGGAGGCAAGGTGTCCATTGAGAGTGGGCACTGACTAGGACAAAATGGCCTTTGTACTGTTTCTGCTTTGCATTCTTTATGATACTTCACTTAAAAATGGCTGGACTGAGCCTCAGATGTTAGAGCTGAAAGGTAGGAACACTGAACCTGTACCATTAAATCACACAGCTTAGCGGTAAGAGTTACTGGACAACTTGATTAAGTGTATTTTCACACAGAATGGTAGCTATCTGAATAATCTTCTGAAGGCAGAACTGGTAAGCCAGACATAAGGTAAATGTAATAAAAGACTAGAGATGATAGCTTTTGCTAACTGTGATTTAAGTCATTGAAGGATTTGAAGAATAATCTTATTCTGAAGGTTAAATAGTTTCTATCTGCCATACATAAGGTGAGTGGCCTGTTTAAGTGGCTGGTATTCAGGAAAATACAGTGGTGCAATGCTTACCTTTGCTTCCTCACAGAACTTCACTCTCCAGTCTGGTGTTTGGCTGGGCTGTTGTCTCTGCAGAGTTATACTTCCTCGTTGTGCCATTTGGGATTTTGTTATTTACTCCATTTTCCTCACACACCCTAAGAACATGTCAGAAGTAAACTGGCATTCCTCTAACTTGCCTGTATCTGTGTGTACAGAATAAGAAAGAGAGAGCATATGCATCCTAAAATTTCTCAGTGCCCTGTTCAGGATTAGTTCTTTGTACCCAATATGTGGGAAGCATTCTCTGCCTTCCATACAACCCTGAATTAGATGAAGCATATAACCAGGAAGTCAATGAAACTTCAATAAAAATATAGAAACAAAAAGCACCTGCCCAGCTGTTCATATGCTCACAGGTGTATACTAGGCTAATGGCCCTGGAGCCTTTACAAGCCAAGCCCATAGGATTAATTACCCTGGCATCATGCCACCCAACCTTAGTTCCCAGTGCCTCTGTTGAGTAGAGCCACTGGAGTGATCTCTGGGGTGAATTTTTTATTTCCCATCCACTCATCAAGATATCTCTTGAAGAGGGCCAGTGAGGTGCTCTGTTTGACATGTATGGGAAGTCTATTCCATAGCATGGGCAGTCTCTGGATTATGAACCTGTCCCTCCAACTTGTTCTGTTGATTGTGGTAATGAGGCTGAGGTCTCTGGAGCGTGTGGTACGCAGGGATTGGGATTTCTTTAGATGTAGCATTTCTAACAGAGCTGGGTCTAAGCTTATCTGCCTCTAAGTAGACGATATGAGACAGAGAATAGTTGGAGTTTTTTGAGTCTGTCCATATAGGGCACGTGTTTAAGGTCTAGGATCCTCTTTGTGAGGTACTTTTGTGGCCTCTACAGTTGTTGCAGGTGTCTAGTAAGGTACAAGCCAAATGGGGCATTTTACTCGATGACTGTCCTAATGTGGAAAGAGTAGAGGAAGACAATGACCTCTTTCTTTCTGGATGCAAAACCCTTAGTAATGAGATGTGTCACATAGAAAGACTTTCTGACCACAGTCGCAATGTGGTGGTCAAAAGAGAGGTTGCTGTCAACCTGTGTTCCCAGATCTCTTGTAACGCCTTCTGTGTTCAGTGGTAATTCATGGGAACCAGGTTTTTCCCAAAAGGGATGATGACACATTTTTTGGCATTGAGCTTAAGGCCATGGTTCTGGCACCAGTTGTTGGTCTCAGTGAGGCCTTTCTGTAGCATGTCAACATCACTTGGGGAGTTAATAATAGCTCCCAAATTGCAATCATCTGTGAACTTTGTCAGCCAGAGTACCTTCGTGTTGGCCTGGTCTTCAGGGAAGTAGATACCAAACAGGAGAGGACCCAGGACCAAGCCCTCTGGGACTCCACTCGTGACTGGTCAGCAGTCTGACTTGGAGTCAGCTACTTTCACACTGTGGGTTCTATCTGTGAGCCAGTTTGCAATTCACCTAGTGAATAGGGGTTGATGCCTAGCTTAGTGAGTTTTTCTATGATTCCTGAGTGGGGAATAGTTTCAAAGGCCTTTTCCAGATCAAGGTAGGCTGTATGAACCACCTCACCTTCATCCGCAGCTATGATGACTGACTCAAAGAAGTTGACCAGGTTGAGCAGGCATGATTTACCCTTCACAAAATCAAACTGTGTGGGATCCAAAGTTTGGAGATTCCCTATATCCTTGTTTATTAGGTCCATGATGATGCATTCCATAGCTTTGCATATCAGACTCATCAGGCTAATGGGGCGATAGTTCCCAGGGTCTTTAGTCAAGCCTCCTTTGTGGAGAGGGATGACTGTAGCAGTGCGCCATTTGGTAGGGACAAAGCCTGAGGTGAGGCTGTGATTGAACAGGGCACACAGGTGAGGTGCCAGTTCACTCTGTAATTCATGAAGAACACAGCCAGGTCTCACAGAAGCTGTATTCTTGGCCTTGCACAGGGCTGTTTTAACCTGTGCAGCAGTAATACTGGTGCCTGGCAATCTACTGGTATTGTGATTGGTCATTTGGTGGGGGAGAGAGGGGTAATGTTGGCACTGAATCTGTCGGCCAATATATTAGCAATATCTGCTGGCTCGGTATAGGAGGTACCATTGTGCAGTAGCTCAGAGCAAATCTGGCTATTGCTGTGGGGATTCATTACATAACTATAGAAGACCTTGTGGTTGTCTTTACAATCTGCTGCAATTCTGTTTTCATAGCTAGCATTATAGGATTTGATGAGGGATCTTAACTTTTTGTTGAGACTGATAAGGGAGTCTTTCCAGTCTTGGGACTTCACCTTATTCCACATCAGTTTCCTCCTTTTATTGTAGAGGTTGTTTATGGCAGGGGACCACTAGATTGGCTTCCTTTTTTTGGAGGAGAACATCTTGGTTTTATTGGGTATAGTGAGATCCATACTTTTGTGTACGTGTTCATACAGTGCATTGTTGTATGATTCAGCAGGCATGCAATTATTCTCCATTTGCATGGGTTCTGTGAAGTTAGCCACCTCTGTTTTTAGGAGCCCAAAGTTAGCTTTGGAGAAGTTTTTCATGGTGGTTTCCATTGCAGGGGGGGGGGGATGTGAATTTCCATGGTGATTTGTTTATCATCAGATCTAACCAGACAGGAGTTGACTATTGGCATAGAGCCACAGATGCCCATGTTAGTAATGACCAAGTCAAGGATGTTGCTACCTCTAGTGGGGGTAAGGATGAGCTGGTCCAGGGCTTTGGAATTAATGAATTACAGGAAATGTTGGGCAAGTGTATTGGTACATAAGTAGTTTTCCCAGTTAATGGAGGGGTAGTTGAAGTCACCCAGTATGAGAATGTTAGGTTGGACCCTAATATTCTCCAGGGTGCTTAGGAACATGGAGTATAAGTCTTGGGACATGGTTGTGGACCTATAGCAGTCTATGACCTGAATTGCTGTCTTGCACAATGTTAGCTGTACCTGAAGTATCTCTGATGCATTATGTTGGGTTACCAGTCTGGAAGTGTGAGCAACCTTTATGAATATGGAAACACCACCGCCTTTGAAGCTTCGATCTAAGTTCTGGGGCTGAAGGGTGTGGAATGAGTTATAGCCTGGTAATGCATGGGTGCTTTCTGCTGCCTTGAACCAGGTCTCTGTTATAGAACAAATGTCGATATTCTGCATTTTAAGGAGTGCTTCGAGCAAGTGTATTTTGAGGTTTAGACTTCTAGCATTGAGCAGCATGACCTTTAGATTGTATTTGTTTGTAGCTGTTACAGTGGTAATTTGGTCTTTGGAACACCACCTATAAAAGGCACTATAGGGGTGGCAAGAACCCTGGCCAGTGTCCAGAAGCCCAGGGGTGACAGATGCAGGCCATCTCTGGCAAAGCATCGAGGTCTGTCAATCATGTCATCCCAGGCAGACAGATACTGTATCCCTTTAGAATCACACCAGAAACCTAGCCAATTGTTGAAATCAATCATTTCTGCTTGTACTGTGGTATCATTCTGGGTGATGGTAGGAGGCTGCTCAGGGCTAGGGTCATACCCGCCTGGGCTACATAATCCAAGAGCTCCTCTATGTCTCTTTTCATGTAGTCCAGGGAAGTACGTCTCAGGTCATTCACACCCACATGTACAATGACAGAGTTATATTTGTACCTGTTATGAAGGGACCTCAGTGTGTGCGTTATGTGGCAGATCCTGACACCTGACAAGCAGCTGACTGTTACTTTCCCCTTATTCAACCTAGTGAGTGGGACATCAGTGTGCCTTACTATTGAGTCACCTATGACTAGTGTTTTGCGCATTCTGTTTTGCCTTAGGGGCTTTGGTTGAGTGGCACACTGTTTAGGAGAATTATGTGTCTCATGATTAGTGGTTTGTTGTGGTGGTTGAGTGCATTTCTGCCTTAGAGGTCTCTGCTATTTGGGTAGATTTTTATTGAGAGCCTCCACGAAAGGAAAGTGGGTGTCTGGTTTGTGTTTTTATGTGAAAGCAGTGCTGGTGTATGTTCTGGAGGGCTATGTGTTCCATGTGGTGTGGTGCAAGTGTTGACCATCTCCTCTTGACCAGCTATTCCGGTCTTCGCTGGAGAATGTATGGCTTCCAGTTTGGATATATAAGTACATCTCTCACAAGTTTGAGTGTTGGGAGGTAAGAGGAGAGGGTTGTCAGTGAACATGAGGCAGTTGGTACATTGCCTCAGGATGCCCAAGTTCACCAGATTAATAGGAGAACGCACAGGGAACTGACCTTTAGACATGCGTGGAGGGGTGGGCATTAATAATAAGTACTGGAGCTGTTTCTTTGTAGAATGTTTAGTGCTGGTAGGACTTTTGTGAGCTACGATAATTGCTACAAGAAGTCTGGTAAAGTGCTAAACTAATAAGTTAGTAAAAGTGCAGGAGACGAGAGAACTAGCAGATCTAAGGAAAAATTGAAGAGCAGACTTTTTGGTACCACTCAGAAACTTACAAACAGTCCTGGATACAGCAAATCTGTAGGTTAGATAGGCTACCTAGTGCTTACCACTCCCACTGATAAGCTAGAAGGCTTCCCTCTGACACAGAAAGGCTTGGGGGCTCAGAAGCTTACAAACAGTCTTGGATACAGCAAATCTGTATCTGGACTTGACTAGTTACAGGAAAGGCAGGAAACAAGCTCAAATGTGGGCTTTTAAACCAGAAAGTTGAAAGAGATGGAAAAAACTGACCAGACAGCCAATAAACTACAATTTCTGGGCCAGAAACAACTCCTCTTGTGGTAGACAGGCTACCTAGTGCTTATCACTCCCACTGATAAGCTAGAAGGCTTCCCTCCAACACAGAAAGGCTTGAGGGGCTCAGAAGCTTACAAACGGTGCTGGATACAGCAAGTCTGTATCTGAACTAGACTAGTTACAGGAAATGCGGGAAACAAGCACAGACACTGGCTTTTAAATGGGAAAGTTGAAAGAGATGGAAAAACTGCCCAAAATGGCCAATAAACTACAATTTCTGGGCCAGAAATCACTCCTGTTGTGGTAGATATGCTACCAAGTGCTTACCACTCCCATTGATAAGCTAGAAGGCTTTCCTTCAACACAGAAAGGTCTGACAGGCTCAAAAGTTTACAAACAGTCCTAGATACAACAAATCTGTATCTAGACTAGACTAGTTGCAGGAAAGGTGGGAAACAAGCTTAGAACTTTTTTTTATTTTTGTTTTTTTACAGAAAAACAGTAAAAACAATTCAAATGCAGTGCAAGCTAGAACACTTGTGTGTAGCAATATTAAAGTAAATACAGTTTAAATAAATGCAATTAAATTAACTAAACGACTAAGAACAGGTACAGAAAGCAGTAAATTAGGAAAAAATCAAAATGGAAGCACTTAGAATATCAGGAAACAATGCTAGCAAGTATATATATATATATATATATATATATATATATATATATAATTCAGTCAAGCAAAAAATAAGACAGTGCAGAACTCTGAACAGTTAAAAAGTGCCAAAAAATATACTTATCAGGACTATATTTCCAGATTGTTTGAGAAACACACGCAGTCAGAACACAAGGAGATTCCGGCAATGCTATGCAGGACTTTATGGAGAGAAGGTGTTGTTAAGGGTTTGTCCACAAGTCTGTAGACCACAAGAACCTTCTTAAATGTAAAGTAATTTGCCTGAAGCACAAGTGCTAAGACCAAAGCTTAAAATGCTTAGAATAACAGATAAATTTAATTACTAACAAGCAGTATTATATGTAGCAGAATAAAAGCATTCAAACACTTAAGAGCACACAGCAAAAATAAAGTAATAAAGTATGAAAAACACAATTGCAGTAAAAGCAGCTGAATAAAGTGTACAATTTTTTTTTAAACTGGAGAAGGAGGAAACAGAACTGTTCAAAGTCAAAGAAGCAAGGATGTAGTCCTGCCCAAATAATCTCACTGCACTATGTTGAGTGATAAAATGAGATTGGACTGGGGACAGTGACCAAGATCAGATTTACAGCAGGGGTGGGCAAATCCAAAGCCACCAAGTTTAAGACTAGAAAAACACTTGGGAAGGGGGGCAGGGGGAAAGCAGTGCACACAACAGCAGCAAAGGACAGAAACAGTACAGCAAATATAAATAATAAAGCAGATATACAACAAAGTGCAAACTGAGTTGCAAAATTTTATTTATTTTACATTTGTTTACTGGGAAAGTCCGACTGGAACGAGGTCCATTTACAGAGGAGGTCCAGGGAGAAAAGCTCCACAACAACACAATTACAACAAAAACAATTCTGTACCGTGGTATATATACAATCAAAAACATATATCATACAATAGTTTGTACTAGGCAAGCTTAGCTTATACATAGTAGACCCTGGATGTCAGTATTGGTAGAACAAAACACACATTGACTGATGCAATCAAAAACTGATGCCATTAAGGAGACATCTCCCAAGAGAAAATAATTTGCAGGATAGTAGGCCCTGTATGGGAGTATTTGAGTTCTGTATATTAGAGATGGTAAGCAGTGAAGAGAGGTGGGTAACAATATTTGGAGGAGAGCAGGAAAGCGTTATGTGATGCAAGGACAGAGCCATGACTGCAAGAGGTGTGACTTAAGTGACTTTTTGAAAAGTGAGATAGATGGTGCTGAGGAGATATTTTGGGGGAGGTTATTCCATTCCCTAGCGATGGTGTGAGAGAAAAGAGCTTTCCCTGCAGTACTGTCGGCTTTGGATATACAGAGCAGGGTTTTTTGATGAGGGCAGAGGACGATTTGCTGAATACTGGTTTAGTAGTTGGTTTAGGGCTGGGGTTTTCTGGGGGTTCCTTATTATGTTGAAGGTGAGCACTAGTTGGTGGTAACTAATTATCTGAGGGGAAAAAGTGTACTTAGTTTGGGATATCAGAAAGATTCCAACTCTGCTCACAGTCAGAATTCAACTGTCTTCAACCCATTTCTCTTTATGTGAAATTCATTTAAAATGCATGCAATATCAAACTAAAAGACCAAAGACAGAAAACTTTGTAGCCTTAAGTTTCTGATAATTCAAGGCCAGATATTTAAGATGCTTTACTTTTGGAGGTCGAAGTAAAATCTCTTCTGTCCGTCACCTGGAGAGTCAAATTATTGCCAGCTACTGCCGAATTTATTGTCCTCCCTCCTCATAGCTCCTTGTTTTCTAAAGCTTTTTTACATTGTGCAATTACACTACACACAATGCATGCAAAATTCAGTTAAACTGACATTTGTTTACTTGGTTGCTTATTTTACATTTCTGTGTATAGTTCAATGCATGCATTGTTGGTGTGTTTCTTTAAGTATTTGCATTTTGGGTCACTGTTCCAGGTCATGACTGAAAAAGATCTTTGGATAAGTTCATTACCCAGTCAGTAAAGAAAATAAATAAAAATAATTACATACTGATATGTTGTCTGCTTAAACTAAAAATTGTGCAACAATGGAGAACACTGGATCTACTCAGTGACTTTACGTAGCTGTTAGAATGTTATAGCATTAGTGTACATTGATGGCTAACATTGTAACATTCTGACAGACTATGGTGATTGGAAGAGCAGTGGATTTTTGGTTAATTCCATTTGTAAGGGGACATGTTACCTTCCTTAACCTCCCTCCACACTTCATCTTAAAAAAAAGTAGTTGTAAGGGGAATTGGGGGGGGGGTTCTTAAATAAGAGTATTTTTATGGGAAATTAAGGGAATGGCAGCCCCAAACAAATGGAACTAATGAAACAATCTGTCTGTTGGTAATTAAGCTTTGACAACCTACCAAACTGCATTCAGTCTCCTTCAGCAGGGACAGAACCTAACCTTTACATTTCATTGGCAGCTGATACTAACTAACCTGTCAGCAAGTAGGAAGTAGTTTATTGGCTGGCAACTGTATATTCCCTTCTCCTGACTTGCAACCAATGATGTGAGTTCTTTTCAAGATATACCATAACAGTCAGTTCACTGAACTGCTTTAAGCAAAGTATGGGGGCTCAAGGGGGGGCAGCCCTCCCTTACAAACATACCTAATGAAATGATGTCTCTGTTAAGAATTATGTTGAGACAACTGACAAACTAGCATCTAGTCACATTTAGCATGGCGAGAACTATAACTTTTATGTGTCATTTGTGGCTAACTAACTTGTGAACAAGTAGATTAGGGGCTGTGGCAATGGTACTTGCATGTTAATGACACTCAGCCAATCACATAAGTCCTTATTATATTGTGCCATGTATGTCAGGTCACTGAACTGCTCCAGACAAAATAAAGGCATTGTTACAGTTCGTAACAGTGCAGGTTCTTCCTTACTGTACTTTGTGCAGCATAAGCACCTTAGGAACTAAACACTGTGCTAAAACTATGTAACTGGAAACCACTTTTAACCCTAGGATTAGGCCAAGCAGTCAACTACTTTAACAGCACATTTATCAATGTCCTTAATACTATTGCACCCATCAGAAAAATTAGGGCAAAAACAAATTAAGCTCCATGGCTTACCAGGAACACTAGAGCCTTATTAAAATCTACAGACAGGTCATGGAAACAATGGAAAAAAAAAACAATTGCACCCAAAATAGACAAAGGTATCAACTACTCAGGAATCAGGCCAAAAAGCAGACAAATCTAGACAAACAGAACTATTTCCTAGGAATACAAAATAAACACTCAAAAGACCACCCAAAATTCTGGCAAGCCATCAACTCCCTCTTAAAACCTGGAAAAACAACCACCCCCACTCCTACCTCCTCCAACAACAGTGACATAGCCTCCCGAGTTAATCATTCAGGGTTGGGAGAGTGGCCTAATAGCTAAGGTGTTTGCCTTACAAACACAAGGTGCAGGGTTTGAGTCTCACAAGGGATAATTGGCTAGGCTTAAAATGGCTCGCAAGGGCAGTTAGCCTAGTACTAATCTATGAACCTATGAACCTATCTATCACTTCATAGACTCCATCCAGTCACTATCCAAAAAACTATCCTCAAATAACTCCTCACTCACCCCATCAAAAAACACAGAAAATCCACCCTCCTTTACTCTCTCACCCGTTCCCACTTCCACCATTAAAAAACTCCTCCAAAGACTTAAACCTACTACCCTTGTAACTGATAATATACCTGCTAACTTCATAAGAATAGCTGCCGAATCCTTATACTACCATATTTCTATCCTTATCAACCAGTCTATTCAGGAAGCCTATGTCCCTCAGCTCTGGAAAGTTTCTGATATCATTCCCGTCCACAAAGGTGGTAACTCCTATGACTTCTCTAACTATCACCCCATAGCCATTTTGTCTCTTCTATCTAAACTTCTTAAGAAATATATTCACACCCAGGTCATGCAATTCCTTACTACTAATAGCCTTCTCTCCCCCACACAAACTGGCTTTCACCCTCACCATAGTACAACCACTACTCTCCTCTCTTTTATGCATCAGGTCAACCAGCACAGAAATGAAAACAACTTTGTTTCTGCCATATTTCTAGTCCTATCTAAAGCATTTGATATGGTCTCACACCCAGTACTACTAGATTCACTAGCTGCGCTATCCTTTGCTCCTACTACTATACACTGGTTCAAAAACTACCTATCCAACAGACAGCAGTCCGTTCAATGGCAAGGAGTTCTATCTCCCCAACTTCCAACAACCACAGGTGTTCCACAGGGTCAATCTTGGATCCACTTCTTTCCTCTGTCTTTACAAACAATCTTCATACTTCTATCCAGCAAGCCTCACTCATACAGTATGCAGATGACTCGAGACTTATCTGCTCAGCCCCATGTCTTACCACCTTACAAAAGCTTACCCAAGAATCCCTTAGCTCCACAGAAAGATGGATGACTAACATCTAGCTTATTCTCAACCCAAATAAGACCAAATTACTTCTGTTCTCTCCCAATAAATCAAAACCCACCCCCTCTCTTTCTCTATCAATTCTAATAATGGCACTATCATCTCTCCAACTAGCCATGCTAAACTCCTTGGAGTAGAAATAGATAACAACATTTACTTTGATGTCCACATAGCCCAAATATTAAAAAGGTACATAAAAAATGGGAACTCTCTATGGACATAAACAATTCCTTACAGACAAGGCAAGAATCACCCTCGCCGAAACTCACCTATTGTCCACTCTTATGTATGCTGTACCTATCCTAACCCAACCCAGAAAAACAGATCTTGTCAAACTTGAGTCATGCTATAATAAAATTGCTTGGTTTGCTAACAACTCTCCCTATAAAGCCCATCATTGTCAGGCACTAAGGAACTTGCAATGGCTAGAACTTCCACAACTACTTAGCTATCATCAACTTGTCACAGCCTTCAGCATCCTCACTTACCCTAACAAAACTCCCACCTTAAATCACCTACTATCTCAGTATTCTACCAAACGCCCTCTTCGGTCTGCTAACAAGTCTCTCCTTATTATTAGTAGAGCAAATAACACAGCAGGGGAAAGCACTATTTTCTCACACCACAACAAAAGCCTGAAATAGCCTCTCTACTTGTATTACTTCTGCTTCCTCTACCCAGAATTTCAAAAACTTACTCAAACTTCATCTTACCAAAAACTGGATGTGTCCATGCATCACATAAATACTTCTATCTTTCCCCCCTCTTCCCTTTACCTAATTTCAGGATTACCTACTTTTAATAGCTGTAGCCTGTAAACTTGAGGAACAAATAACACTGGATATTGTAAATATATTTCTCACTACTTCTTGATTTTTAATGTGCCACTGATTTATGTTTTCTTGTTTGACCTTCATCTTTTTAATTATTGTTAAATAAATTGTGGAGTTTTTCTCCCCAGGCCTTTGTCCAGTCGGACTTTCCCAGTTAACAAATGTAAAATAAAATAAAAAATAAATAAAGTTCAGCAGATTTAATATTTTAGTAATATTTGTACTAAGAGCTGGTTTAAATAATAAAGTGTGTAGCTACTTCTGAATTTGCACTCAGCATGATTTATTGCTTGAAAACAGACACCATGATGTAGACTGAACTAACTGTTTGTGGTCTGCTGATCCTATTTACCTATTTACGGCTGCAGCATTGCGATAAAAAGATAAAGTTAGATTGTGAAGTGTGCATTTGTTTTAAAGGGGAAACCATATCTCCATATCTGAAAAATTACGACTTCAAAAACGGAGCGATAATTAAAAACACTAGACCTTGTGTGACCATGTTACCTGGTATTCTGCAATGGCACTTAAGTAAGGTTCAGTTTTCTCCATAATTGCTAAAATGGCGTGCTTAGTAGCTTAGCTTGGAAATACACTTCTCTGTAACATGCTTTTGTCATCTTTTCATACAGCTAAAACTTTTGACAACAATACTCTACACTGAGTAACTAAGAATGTGAATTTCCTGGTTGCTAACCTTGAATAATTGAATGACTAAACAAATGCAGTCATTTTAGCTGGCCTGAAGATTATGGAGAACATTCTGAATTCTTGAATAGTGCTGGAAACCTTGCAGCCATGTTTAATTTCTACTAAGCATTAACATATCTTTGGTGATTTAAATATATTAAAATTTAGTAAAATTGTATTATGTTTCTAGCTTAAGGGGAAGGGATCTTCCTTTATCTTTGCATGTGCTCTTTGACTAGGACCCTGAAACCACGAGACCATGCCCAAACACTGGCAGATGGTAGTTCTGTTACCCAGAATCGTCTGTAAACAAAGCAAGCTGGCTTGTCTTTGACACATCATCTGAACATTTTTTTCTTTTATAGATACATATTTATTTTCTAACTGTGTAAGGAATGTTATCAAAGAGATGTTTTTCAGTTATGACACAACCAAAGGCAAAGCAGACATTTATCAAATAAAACAAATTACGACTACATTATTATATCCAAAAATTCATTCATGTTTTGTTATTTATTAGATTTTTGTTTTAAATGGAGAAGTATACACTCTATCTCTACACAGACATGATACAGGACTAAATATGATCAAAATGTTCTTTCTGTAGGAGATGTATGAAAAATACTGCTAACCAAAACACTTCTTGCTCAAGCTAGTACAGATAATACATATATTTCAGAAGGTCTGGGATCATTTTTCTCCCATAGTCTATATTACTACAATTAAATTATCCATCTAGCTATACAGATATATCTGTACACCTGTAAATAAATATCTATATATCTTTACAACTATCTGTCCATCTATATATTGTGCAATAAACGATAATTTGTTGCTTTTTCTTCTGTATGAATATGTAATTTATTTCCTCTGCAATATGTCTGTATATTATTATACTGGTTGTGCTGTTAGGTCATCTACAGATTAATGTTGCTATCCCTTTCTTTTGATGTAACTATGTAATTTGCTGCTATTTAATTATGTAATTGCAGATTTCTGAACTACTGTCTTATTGAACTTTGTTTTATTTGGACCTTAACTGCAAGTAAGTTCTTGCCCAGATGGACCATCCCCATAAATAAATGACAACATATGAATGAATGATTAAAAATACCTACCTGACCTGCCACTGCAAATTTACACTTTATACTAGCTATACCTTCATATAATATCAAGAAAGTAAGATAACAACTATACAGGACCTCTGCAGAAGATACATAATATCAAAAGACAAAGATGGAGCCATAACTTGGCAAGTAGGATCAGAGGGGACCACAAAAATACAACAGTGTATACTTAAATGAAATGCAGAAGGAAATGAAAATATAATTTAGCAATTAGCAGCACTGGAAAATGTTACAAATAGTTAAAGGCTGAATGCAGAGGTGGGGAGAAATCACAAGATTAGTGTGAGATAGCGTGCAACAGAAGGAGAAGCACTTTGTAAGATCCCAGCAGATATGTAGACCAGTGTAGGATTAATAAAGGATCATTAAGGAAGAAAAAGAGAGAGGCAAGAAGGAGTTATTTGGATAACACACAAGGGAACGGATAATGAGAAAGTGATTTTATAAACGATACATGTGAGGCTAACAACGTCACACTGATTGAGAGAGTATTCTTTGCCATGGATGCATACCAGATGACCCCATACCCATTCAGAAGCCAAAAACCTTTAGAAAGAGTGGCTAGGATTCAAAGAGATTCTCTCTGCCTATACTAATTGACCAAAATGGATTATCTATTACCACGATGGGAGAGATTGTCTGATTTAGTGACATCAAACTAAAACAATAAGTGTTTCAGCTAATTGGCGATTCTGAATGTCCATGACTTGTTTCATTATGGGGTTTGGCTTTATTGGCCTGAAACTGTCCATTAAAATGATGAAACAAGTCATGGGCATTCAGAATCACCAATTAGCCGAAACACCTGATGTTCATAAGGATCATTTGCATATATCCCATGTGCCTCTGATACAAGAGGTTTAGGAGGTCACTTGGTGGAACTTCCAGCTTAAAGTTACCTTTAACCCTCCCACACACTCCTCCACTAAGGTGTTTGAAGAATTGGTGGAAAGAGATCTAAGAGCTATTGGCATTAGACAACCTGCTGCAGGTCCCCAGAATCTAAGTTTGAATGAAACACACATAATCAGGTTTTTAAAGGAAGAAGGGTATAGAGTAATGAAGCCGGATAAAGGAGGGGGCTTAGTTTTGATGTACAATATAGACTATGATGCGCATATTTACAACATGTTACAGGATGTTGAGCATTATGGCTTGATATCAACAAATGAGCTACACATAGCATATTCCAAAATTAACTATCTATTAATGGACCACCTTTTACAAGGAGCCATTAATGAAAAGCTATATAATTACTTGTTTGCAGCCAAACCAAGAATCCCAGTAATTTTTGGTATTCCAAAGACCCACAAGGGACTGGACCCTTTAAAATTCAGACCAATAGTTTCTGGTGAAGGAAGCATCACTGAACCTTTGGGGAAATTTATTGACTACGTCCTCAAACGGTTTGTTACATCACTAAGCCACATATGCAAAGATTCTTGGGACTTCCTAAAGGGTATGGAATCCCATTTGTACCACCCAGACCTTTTAATGGTAACTATCGATATAGTGCAACTATTCCCCAGTATACCACATTTGACAGGTCTGGATTGGTTTAAAGACGTTTTGGTCAAAGAAGCCAATCTTGGTGCCAGTGTTGTGAATTTGCTAGTCGAATTCATGGATATTGTGTTAAACAATAATTTCATCTGTTTTAACAGCGAAATTTACAAACAGAAATTGGGAGTTGCAATGGGGGCTTCTTGTGCCTCTTTGTATGCAAACATTGTATTGCACAAATGGGAACAGACTTTCATATTTGGCACAGACTGGGTGAAACACATTAAACACTATGTTAGATACCTGGATGATGTATGTTTGTTATGGCATGGAACAGAGGTGGATTTTCAGAAATTTGTAAATTACATTAACTCCACCACTTCCTTTTTGACCTTTACACACTCGGTCAGTAACACTAGTTTGAACTATCTAGATGTAACTATAATCAAGGATTTCACCAATGGCAAGTTTGCTTCAAGAGTATACAGGAAACCCACATATTCTAATTCTTACCTACACTTTAGCAGTAGTCATCCTTTCTATCAAAAGAAAGGAATTATCAAAGGGCAACTAATCCGTGCTTCTAGAATGTGTAGCACTGCGGAATACTTCTCAAATGAGGTTAGCTTTTTAGAAGAGAAATTTTGTGAAAGGGGCTACCACTAATCAAGAATTTGGTCATGGAAATTTCCGCAAGCAGAGAAGAAAAATACCCACCACTTTTAGGATGCATGTTACCGCAAGTGGATAACTTGCATAAGAACACCCAGCAGCTAGAACAAACTAGTTACATACGCACATTTTCCAGCAATTCTGACCTGATAGAGGAAACAATAACAAGGTATTGGCCAGTTCTTACATTGCATGATGATTTTTCAACAAAGGTTCCAACTAAACCCACATTTGTTAGACGCAGGGGTACTAACATGAAAGAGCTATTTGAAAGAAAAGAAATGACGAATACCACTGGTAGTAGATCCAAGAAAGGAACTTATAAATGTGGAATGTGCAAACAGTGCACTGCTATGTTGAATGATCATAGTATATACATCCCATCTAGGAAATATCTCTTCCGGTCTAATGGGTATTTTAACTGCAATGCAAAATATGTTGTATATTTAGGCTCATGTATAAAATGTCAAAGTTTCTATATTGGGAAAACAGAAAGGACTCTAAAGAGAAGAATTTATGAGCATTTCTATGATATTTCCAAGAAAAAAGAGACCAATGCTTTTTATAAACACTCTCTGTCCTGCCCAGATATGGAAATCAAGTTCATTGTGTTAGACCAGATAACACCCGATAAGAGAGGGGGTGACTGGGAGACTAAATTGGAATATAGGGAGCTTATATGGCAACTCAGACCGGATGCAGCTAAATGGCCAGGGTTAAATGACTACACAAATTTAAGTAGTGTTTTAAAACTAAGAAGAGCTAAGTTATAGCATACAGCATTTAGTAAGAGATTATCAACATTACTTATTTGTATCAAATTATTTGTATTTTATATTTATATTTATTCTGAGTATAGGGAATGTAATCTATGTAACAACGTTTGAACACTTAATACTTGATTATTATTTTTATTTTTAATTCTTGTATTTTTAACATTTGATTTTTATCTATTACTATTTATTACTCACATAATTTATTCGTGGTACCCCATTGTAATATTTATTGCACACTAAACAGTGTTACAAGAATCAATCACTAAAAATGTGGTTTCATGGGACATTAACATATAACAATATTTATTTATTTATACACGAATGCTTTGTGATTTTCAAATGACATATCTTTTAAATAACATATTTTTCAACTACAACATATTTAACAAAAGGTATTTTATTTAGGATTTTATGTATTTCATACAACATCTTGCTCTTTAATTTTAAATTGGTCACCAATTAATTTTAATTGTAACTTGACTGGTTTTAATTTATGAAGCACATGATCTCATTAAGAGACTTACAAATAAGGTTGTTCTGCCCTGCATTTTCATCTTGATAAAGCTCAGTATTGCACTGAGCGAAAGCGCTTGAGAGAAGGATTTGGAGAAATTTATGTTGTGTGTTTGAGAGAAGGACTTGGAGAAATTTATGTCGTGTGTTTGAATAAACTTTTTGTGGAGATTACCTTTGGCTTCATCGCTGTTTCTTGCTGCTCTTCGCTGCCTTGGATTATACTTTTCATTTGCATATATCCCATGTGCCTCTGATACAAGAGGTTTGGGAGGTCACTTGGTGGAACTTCCAGCTTTGCTGGAGTTTTCATTTTGTTTTTACTGATTTAGAGACATGGTAAAGCCACACAAAGAAACACCTTGTTAGTGACCCAATACTATGTCACTGAACTGAACACTGTGCTATCAGACCTGATGACTCTAGTGCTCTCCCTTCCAGTCCAGACACTGCAGTAACATAGGCATCCTTACACACACACACACACACACACACACACACACACACACACACACACACACACACACACACATACACACACACACACTCACACTCATGCAGACGTTTGTGCACACAGACACACAAACACACACATGCATACACACAGTAAGCATTATCTACCAATGAGTCATAGTATGACAAAAATACACACACATATGCATATGTGCACATATACACACACACACACATTCACACATGCACACAGAGTTAGCATCCTCTACCTACCTCTAAACACACACTTGCACACATTTACATTTATGCACATCCACACACACACACACACACACACACACACACACACACACACACACACACACACACACACATGCACATGCACACACACATGTACATACATGCACATTCACACATACATTGTCAGCATCCCCTACCTGCTTTTCATAGTGCAACAAACAATCCCGGGAAATATCTTTGACTAGGTATAACATTGTTTGGAATGAGGACTAGGGTTGTTTACTGGTGCCAAAAGAATTTGTGACAGAATAAAAGATTCTGATAACAGATACTAAGTTTTAATTTATTAAGGAAAGCCATTTAGATGTGAATAGAGGAATTAATGGGGCAAACATAGGAAATGAAAAATCAATGTGAATGTACTGGTAGAGGCTGAGAGACCATAAATGAAACTGAGGAGGAAAGTTCCACTGACAATGATGGACCTTGCTAATATAATGAATAGAAAACACTATCAGACGGATGTACCATGTAGTGTATAAAGGTCCACTGACAATGATGGACCTTGCTAATATAATGAATAGAAAACACTATCAGACGGATGTACCATGTAGTGTATAAAGTTCCACTGACAATGATGGACCTTGTAATATAATGAATAGAAAACACTGTCAGATGGATGTACCATGTAGTGTATAAAGGTCCACTGACAATGATGGACCTTGCTAATATAATGAATAGAAAACACTATCAGATGGATGTACCATGTAGTGTATAAAGTTCCATTGACAATGATGGACCTTGCTAATATAATGAATAGAAAACACTATCAGATGGATGTACCATGTAGTGTATAAAGTTCCACTGACAATGATGGACCTTGCTAATATAATGAATAGAAAACACTATCAGACGGATGTACCATGTAGTGTATAAAGGTCCACTGACAATGATGGACCTTGCTAATATAATGAATAGAAAACACTATCAGACGGATGTACCATGTAATGTATAAAGGTCCACTGACAATGATGGACCTTGTAATATAATGAATAGAAAACACTATCAGATGGATGTACCATGTAGTGTATAAAGGTCCACTGACAATGATGGACCTTGATAATATAATGAATAGAAAACACTATCAGATGGATGTACCATGTAGTGTATAAAGGTCCACTGACAATGATGGACCTTGCTAATATAATGAATAGAAAATACTATCAGACGGATGTACCATGTAGTGTATAAAGTTCCACTGACAATGATGGACCTTGTAATATAATGAATAGAAAACACTATCAGATGGATGTACCATGTAGTGTATAAAGGTCCACTGACAATGATGGACCTTGCTAATATAATGAATAGAAAACACTATCAGACGGATGTACCATGTAGTGTATAAAGGTCCACTGACAATGATGGACCTTGCTAATATAATGAATAGAAAACACTATCAGACGGATGTACCATGTAGTGTATAAAGGTCCACTGACAATGATGGACCTTGCTAATATAATGAATAGAAAACACTATCAGACGGATGTACCATGTAGTGTATAAAGTTCCACTGACAATGATGGACCTTGCTAATATAATGAATAGAAAACACTATCAGGCGGATGTACCATGTAGTGTATAAAGGTCCACTGACAATGATGGACCTTGCTAATATAATGAATAGAAAACACTATCAGACGGATGTACCATGTAGTGTATAAAGGTCCACTGACAATGATGGACCTTGCTAATATAATGAATAGAAAACACTATCAGACGGATGTACCATGTAGTGTATAAAGTTCCACTGACAATGATGGACCTTGCTAATATAATGAATAGAAAACACTATCAGACGGATGTACCATGTAGTGTATAAAGATCCACTGACAATGATGGACCTTGCTAATATAATGAATAGAAAACACTATCAGATGGATGTACCATGTAGTGTATAAAGGTCCACTGACAATGATGGACCTTGCTAATATAATGAATAGAAAACACTATCAGACGGATGTACCATGTAGTGTATAAAGTTCCACTGACAATGATGGACCTTGCTAATATAATGAATAGAAAACACTATCAGACGGATGTACCATGTAGTGTATAAAGTTCCACTGACAATGATGGACCTTGCTAATATAATGAATAGAAAACACTATCAGATGGATGTACCATGTAGTGTATAAAGGTCCACTGATAATGATGGACCTTGCTAATATAATGAATAGAAAACACTATCAGACGGATGTACCATATAGTGTATAAAGGTCCACTGACAATGATGGACCTTGCTAATATAATGAATAGAAAACACTATCAGATGGATGTACCATGTAGTGTATAAAGGTCCACTGACAATGATGGACCTTGCTAATATAATGAATATAAAACACTATCAGATGGATGTACCATGTAGTGTATTTGTGAAACTACAAGTATTGGATAAACTAAATTCATTACACAGGGAAAATTACAGCACAGCAATGCAGAATTTTAAACCAAAAAAAGAAAATTATTTTAATATGAGATGGCCTAGGACGGGGAGGGAGGGTCAGAGCTACAATGTCTTAGCTGAGACTTGTAGCGGAATAATATTTTGCAGGGGTTAGAGATGTAATTTATTAGCTCAGAGACATTTTGCAAGTTTTGCACTAATGCAGCATAAATCAGATATCAAACAGATAAGTGTGGAGACGGCCTTCAAGAGTTCACCACAAAGAGCTGCCATGTCTGTAACTGACAAGCCTGTAACACACTATTGAAACAGGGAGCTGTAATGTGAAGTGGTTTATGTAAAGGGAGAAAAGAATTACAACTGAAAACTAATCTTGAGGGATCATGACAGTGACTGAAGAACATGGCATTAATATTTACTTGATAACGACAGTTCTATAAGTGGATTCTGAAACAACACAGAATCATTCAAGCAAGGGTTATATGGTAAAGTATCTACATTACACCGACCATGATTATCAACAAAATTTCAGACTTTAACTGTTGAGACCCTTACTCCTGGATCTCATTTGTTTTCCTTTCAAATGCCTTTTAGTTTAGTTGGATACATACTTCTCAAGTGTACCTCATTATGAGGAGCGTACCTCATTTGGGGTCTTAAAAAGTTCACGTTCCTCAAAGTTCCTCAAAGTTCCACATTGAAAGACTCTGTCACACATTCAGTGTTAGGAATATTTTTAAGTGAAAACCATTGTAAATAGAAATGAATCATATTAATTCGTTAAAAGATCTTCTTTATAAGTAAAAACAGCATATTTTAACCATCCTATGACCTTCCTAGTTGGAGTTGTTAGTAAACCATTAGTATGTGTTCCACATTTTGCCCATTTGTTCCACATTATGAGGGCTAGTGTTCCTCATTTTAGAGATGGAAGGTTGAGAGCTATGGTTGGATAATAAAAACCCAGTTTGCTTAAACTACATATTCTTTGGTTCTACTTCAAGATTATCTTGTATTGACTTTGTTATCAACAGCCCATGTTGTTACCCTGAAGGTCTGAAATAAGACAAGTGGATACTTTTATCAGAAAAATAAAGGAATGTGTGTGTGTGTGTGTGTGTGTGTGTGTGTGTGTGTGTGTGTGTGTGTGTGTGTGTGTGTGTATATATATATATATATATATATATATATATATATATATATATATATATGGGTCCTCTTCAAAACATCTAAAACCCATAACATCTAATTTCATAACATTGAGACCAGAACATCTAAAACCCATAACATTGACTTTCATAACATCTAACAGTACAAATCACAAGAAAATAACATCCCCTCCACATATAATGACACCAAACTACCAAACACACTTTTTACTAAGTTTTTGCAGGGGGGCTTGATACAGTGGGGTTAGGAAATTAACTTTTTCCCACTGTAGTGCAATCTTGGTGTTGGTATATTTCATTTATGGGGGGGGGCGGAGCTTCTTTCACTGAAGACTGATCCTTACTGACACCCCAAGTTGCTGATCTAAAAAAAAAAATAATACATTTCCCATTATAAACTTTGTCATTTTTTTCTGTAAATTAGCTAATCTGCATAAAGCTGTTATTTTGTATGTTTTTATTCTACTTTGCTAAACTGTGGTAAAAAATGTACAGATCTGAAATGCAAACTGTTATGAGCGGGACATTATCCAGAAATGTTGGGGAGGCCTTGTTGTTGTGACTTCTCTTTACAATAACCAGAGAATACCCCAAAACACATTGAAAACCACTTTTATACAATCTGAATGAAGGGCATCGCACCCAGCTGAGATCTGACTGATCTTCACAGCAGTAAGAACAGTGTACGATGAAACTCCACCCATGTGCAAGAAACACCTTCCTGATTCAGAATTAACAGATGGGTAGTAGATGATTAACACTCACCAAGTAGCATTGTTTCTTCGGTCCACCTTACTCTTCTGTGCACAGGGACTTGATCCAGCTTGTATTTCACACCTATGCACATACGTCAACAACATTTTGACCACATTGTGTAAAGCTAGGAGGAAGTGAGTTAACAGTTTTCCATAATTCCTGTCTCATGGACAGGTAACTATGCAAACCCTACTCAAGAATATTTGGCAATTCCTTTGTCTGTCTGCTGTTTTGAAAAAAAACAGTCTGGTGTTGCCGAAATGGGTCACTACCCTAAGATTAATCTAAAATGGGAGTGTGTAGCTCATTTCAGATGTAATATTATTGGCCTTATTACCATGGCAACACAGCAACAAAATTGTCTGGAAGCAAAGGAAAGTTATTACAAGTATCATGTGCGATTTCAATAGAATTTTACACCGTTTTTGTCCTCTGGTTCTGACATTAGTTTTGCTTGATTTAAGGTTTTACTGAAGGTGTGGGTCTCCTTGAAATGTGGAACAGGATGGACAGCTAGTTGGGAAGAAGTTTTAGATGAACTAACTCATTAAACTTTTAGCAACGTAAATTACTGTGGCAGCTTTTCAGGAAGGTGTGGAACTTTACCTGATAACTGTTCCTCTTTATCCACTCTAACAACTGCAGTTTTAATGACAATGTTAATAACATTATTATCACATAGTGCAGTTTCTAACAGCTGGCATACTGAAAACAATATCAGATAACACAGTTTCAGTAGTGACTAACAGTAGGGTGTATGCAACATTCTGTGTATAAACTGACTGTGTCCACATTGCTCAGCCTTGTTTTGCAGAAATGTGGGACAGAAGCAGCTAAAAGAGAATACATTGCAAGACAAGTGTTTTATCAGGAAACATGACATGAAAATATAGCTGTAGACCACATTCGCTTTTGTGTTATGTTATCTTCATTTAACATATTAAGAATATTAAGTATAAAAGTGCGACTACTTATCCTACACACACACACACACACACACACACACACACACACACACACACACACACACACACACACACACACACACACACACACACACACACACACAGACACATGCGCACATACACACACACACACACGTGTACACACACACACACACAGACGCAAACACACACAAACACACACATGCATACACACACACGCACACACATGCATGCACATCCACGCACACACTTTCTGTGCACAATATGTATTTTATTTTGTGTGGGACATGCTTGAAAGAATGGTTTTAATGTGTGAATTGAATGGTTTTCCTCATTACCCTTAAGTTTCTAATGACAGCTAATGACTGTAATGTGGGTTGGCCAGTGTGATGAAAGAGTTAACTTCCAGCTCCCTTTCACTGACTGTTCAGTATTGCTGTTATCAGGGAAAAGCTTGTGATGGGACTCACTTCCTTCTCACTGATTGCTCTGCAGGTGCTGGCTGGTTGCTGGTTGGATGATGTGGCAGCTTGATTGCTGAGGTCTGTGGCTGACGGCACACCTTCTGCCATCCCTTTTTTCTTCTGCTTCCTTGACTTTTTTTTCCTTTTTGTAAATTACTCAGATCCGGGTGGAGAGTGCAAGTGAAAGGCTGGGAGGGAGAAGAGCAGACAGACTTAACCAAGGCAGAGCAAAAGGACATCCTGCTATTTCAACTTCTCCCTCCAAGTAAAAGAGGAAGGAAACTATATAAACAGGGACTTATACAGAAAGGTAAGGGCTGTAGCACTGTCTTACTAAGTTTCTTGAAGCTGTCATTTGCAACAGAGTTCAAAACTGGTTGAACAAGACAGCTGCTAGCAGTGAAGGTTGGGAACTCCCTATGAGGTGGAATGGTCTTAATCAGGTTTTCCCAAAAATGCATTTTACTATTTAAATGTTAAGTGGTGTTCAGAAAACTGGAGCTTTTGATGTCGTGTTTGCTACACGTTAAGACTATAATGCTTAGTTAACAATTTTTTTTCCATACAGACAGGTATCATTTTTGTACACATGTAATATTTAGGTTGTGTCATATAAACTGAATTGAGTAGTTGACCCTCCTGAAAAATAAGAGCTGATCACAAAGTAAGCTGAATAACACATATTATAATTATTTTTCCCACCATAGGAAGATATTTTATTATTATCATTAATGTTATGTATTATTATTTAATGTTCACTGTTTTGCCAGAGAGACAAAGTGTGTATAATATATCTTTGTATGTTTTTTTTGATCAGTGAGCAGAGAAGTGACTAGGGGTAGCATTAGTGAAAGCATGTTTTATGTTTAATAATTGATCCTAATGAGGGGCTTGTAATTAGAAAAGGGAATGAAAAGGTCTCATGGGTTTCCCAGTAAAGCATGATGGTACTGTAGAGTTGAAAGTACGTTTTAAAGGTCTGAAATCTGACAGCTAACATTTATTGATATAAGAAATAGTCCTGAAATGCATTTATGTCTACTGAGAAGGACCATGTAAAATTCACTGCCCTGTTCTGATGAAACTAAAACATGAAATTTTGTTTTTTTATATCAACATTTTGTGGGGTTGCCGCAGTGGTGCAGCAGTTAGCGTTGTTGCCTCACAGGAAGAGGTTCTTCAGTTCAATTCTCAGCCGGAGCACCTTTTGTGTGGAGTGTGCATGTCCTCCCTGCAGTCGAGTGATTTGCAAAGACTTGCAGTAGGTACATGTGCACGTGCTTTCTGTTAAGACTGGGCACCAGGCTGGCAACTGGACACTGTAAAAACTCCACTGCCAATCAAATCAATCTGCAGACTGGTGATCCACTGTGGCAACCCCTAATGAGAGAAGCCGAAAGACATTGCTGTATCAACCTTTTGTGAATTTCAGATATTTGGGCAATTTACAAGATTCTTGCCTACAGTTTTAGAATGCATTGTGACAACGGGGGTGGTGAAAGGGTGTTTATTTAAGGCTTTATCAAAATGTAAAGTACATTGATCTTCTGTAGCCCTTAATGTCTATTTTTTAAGTAATCTAAAAATAATGTTGCTTTTCTTACCTCTCATGTCTGAAGGTAACATAGGTTGATTGGATTTTCTATGACTGCCCTTAGGTCAGTATGGGTCATGCCCTATCCGAATCTGGGTCATTGTAACCCAGAATTAGATTAAACTATTGTTTACTGATGAAAGAGGTTCAGTTAAAAAAAATGCTGCAAAAAAAAGGGTTGGGAGGGTTGCCTAATGGTTAAGGTGTTTGCCTTACAAACACAAGGTGCAGGTTTGAATCTCACAAGAGATAATTGGCTAGGTTTAAAATGGCTTACAAGGGCAGTTAGCTTAGTACTAATCTATGAACCTATAGTGTTGCATTGTCTGGTATGACTCCCACCCCATCCTCAGAATTTGTCACTGTGATTCACAGCTGGAGTTCAGTTATACTTTTACACAACTGTATGTTTACCAGTTCCTAAGGCTTTGATATCACCCAGCCTGCCTGACAGTGCATTCTCTGTCTGATAGCTGCTTCAGCATCTTAGTGCTGGATTTCTCCCTGTGAGAAAGACACTGTGGTCATTATGGAGGGGGTAGTTACCTAGATTGTTCCTGCTCACTGACTGCTGCCTGTTCATGGTGCTCTGTATTCTGTTGATGTTACTGATAGTGTACATTTGAGTAATTCTGCAGACTGCACTTCTTTTTCTCCTTAACTGCTCCCCATGATGTATTCCATCACTAGATTTTCTTTGCAAAGATGTCAGAACCTGCTACATCTCCCTTTTGCAGCAGTCGTCACTGCACTGTGTTCATTAAAATTAAAATAAAAACCTGCACTTTACAGTATGTCTTAAATATGCTGTCCTCAGCTCACAGACACAATATTTCTTAAATGCTGTCCCCCCTCCCTTTTGGAATGGGCTCCTGATGTCCAGGGCTGTGAAAACAAATCTGGTATGGTAGTATACCTGAATAAGTCTATAAACTCGTATCACTGTGGAGTCAGGCACTGATTAATACTGGTCTAAGTTAAGATGATAACGACCTGTAAACCTGAACACCTGTGTTTAAATCCCATCATTGACATTTAGTTCCTGTATACATAGTCATACCTAAGTCACCCATCCTAGGTGTGCCTCATAGATGTGTAATCATTGTGTCTTGTGTCCTGTTTGGATTGCAGATCACTACCGCACTCCTCCCTCTCTCTCTGTGACCTCATCCCACCCTGCTTCCTAAACTGCAGTTGCTTTACAAATATTGCAGAGTAGTAATTATATATTCAGATCCCTCTCCTTATTTGCATATTTCTTTTGTAATTTACATTGAAAATAACATATTTTATTATTTAACTTTCATTGAAAGCAACATCTTTTATTCTTACCAACATTACCAAGAGTAAAAACAACATAATAAAACACAAGCACTAGCTGAAAACACCCGGTAGAGTAAAAAGAAAAAAACACTAATTATTAAGCGCTTTCGTTCTTTCTCATTGTGAAGAAGTTCTGTATAATAAAATGACAAAAGCGCTTAATAATTAGTGTTTTTTTTTCTTTTTAATCTACTGGGTGTTTTCAGCTAGTGCTTGTGTTTTCATCTTTTATTCTTATTTTTCAGAGGTACTTTTCTAACAATAATTACTCAAAAGTTCTGATGGAGTGGTTTGGTACTGTTTTGCTGTCCTGGAAGTGACAGTAAGACAGTATAGCAGAGATTACTAGCTAGCTCACAATGCATTCTGCTTCAGCAAACATAAGGAAAAAAATCAACGGGAGACTCCTCCTTCTCATGACTCACTAATGGCTTTTGGTGACAGCCAAAAAAAAAAAAATCTTCTGTTACAATTTGGAGTTTATTTGTATATACTGATCTGGCTCTTTATAAGAACATTGAGCTGCATGGTATCTGATGGTTCTGCAAGGCTAGTTGTTCATGTCTTAACCAAACTATAGCTAAATCAGTCTGAGGTGGTACAAGGGAGTGCCTTATATGTATTGACCTTCTTGTAGTTCATAACTAAGCTGCAGAGGGTGTTCATGCATAGATGACATTTGCTGATATCTGACCCACCAGAATAAAGTAGCATTTATTAGTACCTGTAGGCAGCTACGTTATGTGGTGTGTGTGTGTGTGTGTGTGTGTGTGTGTGTGTGTGTGTGTGTGTGTGTGTGTGTGTGTGTGTGTGTGTGTGTGTGTGTGTGTATACATGTATGTACTGATGTAATTATTAAAGTAGTTTGATTTACCTTGCATTCAAAGTGGCATCTTTGGGATGGGAAGTTAATAAACTGGACCCACTTAGCCAGGCTACTCCTAGAACCCAGGCTTCTGTATAATTAGATTTTTTTTGTGGGGGGAGTAAGACAGTGAGCCCATTGGACTACTTCATTTCCTTTTTAAGATGTTATCCTTGAGCACAATGACATTGAGTAAGTTACTTGTTTCATACAGATAAGGTTCAAGTGGGAGTCAAATCCTACTGTTCTGGTCAACATCATTATCCATGTACTTCATTACCTCACTCTGAAGCTGCTTTCATAATGATTTTGTCATTAAAAAATATTACGGTTTTAATAACTCAGTAAGATTGTGAGTGTCTGATGTCTGAGGGAGGGGGGAAGCTGCTGCCATATATAACAGATAGCTACAACACTGTTAAGAGAAATCCTAGAAGACAGGGTTGGGAGATCTGATACCACTGCTTTATTGTTATGATTTCAAGACTTGTCTTTCTTGAGTCTTTACGACATATACAGTTATCCTTTATGGCACCTTAACAAATTCAGGTCTATATTAAATCATCGAATGCTTAGAAAAGCGAATGATGATTTATCGACCCCATGTAAGTGAAAGCTTACAAACTCGAACGCTTAGAACAGCTGTTCCAAAAAAAAAAATATATACTTAAAACATAACATAAAGTGGGGGGCTTCACCCCCCCACACTCTCCTACTTAAATATACCAACTCCGAGATCGCACTACAATGATGAAAACGACAAATCAATGGACGCGGCCAAGCGATTTCTTTCCCAGGGAAAGAATTTGCTTATATGCCGCTTCGTCAATTTGTCTTTTCATCTTTTCAAAAAGTTCAACCAAGATGCGTTCGAAAGAATGCGTCTTGCCGCTTTGTCATTTTGCCTTAATCTTTTCAAGTTCGATCAAGACACGTTCGAAAGAATGCGTCTTCGGTCATCTAATAGGAACCCAAAAATTCAATGGCATTCCAAAGATTTATATAATCCTGTGTACCAGTCTTTTTTTTTTTTTTTCTATCTTTTTTCTAAAGATGTTCATAGTTATTCATGTGAGAGCATGATGTCTTTCATGCGGCAGATGTGAGTTAGTAAGTGTCTTAGGATGGAGAAGGAATATTAATGTGTGGCTATAATGAATTCACATGGAAAGCTTCAAAACTTCTGTAAATTGTCTCACCATACAGAGTCAAAGTTAATGAACTGCAATGCTGTTAAGCTGTGCAGCAATGTTATTAAAACCTTGAAGTAGTCGATACTCAGTCTTCCTTTGGCAAAGCCTACCTGGGACCACTTATTTTGGAAGACCTGATCAGAGTTTTGATGCAATAGTTTTGACACTGAGTTCAGTTTCTTTATTAATGAAATAAATAGGATCTATGCCTGGCTCAGAGAACACATTAATAGATAAAACTTTGAGGGAATCGGAGAAATCTCCATGAAATTTGAACAGACAGAATAAATTAGCTTAAGGGCAATGGGCCTTCTTAAAACTGATTCAGTGCCTTAATGCTTCCGTCTGCTGTTAATGATGTCCTGTCCACTTCTGTATGTACACTAAAGTGACCTTTCAAAACCATGGGGTTCCCCTCTCTGTTGAAGCTCATAGGGACTTGAAGAAGAGCAAACAAGTCACAACTGCTTCCATAAGCAGCTTCCAGTCCCAACAGCCCCTGTTGGGATATCCACCATGGTTAGTACCATGTGTAGTCCCATCTATTGTGGATAACTCACAGGGAGCACCATGTTTAAAAGAAGTGTGCTAGTGGAAAATATATTACAGCTTCTAAAGCTGATTTTTACCTTCCTAACCTTGTTCTGTAGTGCTTACCTTTTGTGGTCTAACACAAAACTAGAGTGTAAGAGCTGTAAAAGGTGTTGAAACTGTTACCTCAGAAAGGTGCTTAATGATGATGTCTTTCTTCGAGTTTCGTAGTGTTGTTGTGGCACGCCATATAATACAATAATTTCCATCATCCTGTTTAGAATAATTCTGTACCATTTGATTAGGGGGATACTACGTTTTACAACATTTTAAAGGGTGCCCTGCAGTCCTGCAGCTTCAGAGTGGTATTTTTCCAGACTGGGACATGAGCGATAATGGCCAGCTAAGTTAGACTGAAATTTTTTAGATATGTAAGGTGTCTATGCATAAAATCATTGTTAATTTATTAAACGTCTCCTGGGTGTCAGAACAATTTATTGAATTTGATTAAGGTATTTTTTGATAAAAGTGAGTGTTTGTTTAGTGGTCAGTAAAAAGTATTTAACCCCCTCTGCATGACCTGAAAGGATGATGCGCAAAACACCTGCCCATTTACTTATTCACTCTGGAAGCATTTATTTGTTTGTGTATCTGGTTGCCATCTGGATCCATATCAACAGCAAGCTGGGAGTGCAGCAGTTAAATGAAAAACTGGGCATTTACTGTAAGATTTTATACATATATAGCAAACATACCCAGTGTGCCACAGATTCAAGTTAAAATAAAAAATATTGTTTGGATTGGTATTTGTTGTTCTTGCCCAAGCCAGGAAGAAATGTTGAGCCCATTTGATGAGTTGGGTAGTAACAGTCAGTACCTAATCAGTAGACAAAGTCGACAGGATGACCCAGTGTTATCACTACTGTTTGCTGTCCATCAACAACTCAGAAGCCGATTCTCTAGGAGCACACAGCTTTGCTGATATTTTTGCACCACATGAATATAGCTCATATTTTGCTAGTAAGAGGGCAAGTCACATTCTATAAAGAGTGGAGGTCCATCTGAGTCCTGTTGACCCTTCACCTACAGAAATTGTGTTGATGCATTAAATTCAGACTAATTAATGGGATATAGTTCTAGTAATTAAAGCTTTTTATTCGAAATCTGCTGAGTATATTACATTTTAATAGTTTTCTTTTGACAAATTTAATATTTAAACATTGCAAAATAATAACATTCAGTGTAAAATTTCTAAAGTTTATTTAATGGAAACAGAACTCTATTTTAAGAAAAGGATAATTACATATGTGTGTGAACTATATAAAAATACCAGGGTTTGTTAACTGTGTGTACTGTATAAATACATCAGTATTTGAAAGGAAAGTATACCTTTGCCATGTGTGTTTTCATCTAAAACGATCTTTTTGTAGTGATTTTAAGTTCATTTTATTAATTTACATACTTTTCAGTTTAGTAGGATTGCAGAAATTTAGTGTCCTGCATTTCATTTAAGGCAAGAGAGGAGATTTTTACTGTTGGTTTCAAAGTTTCTTAATCAGTGTGGTGTTATAACATGAAATGCGATTGTACATTTCATAGAAACCTATTTTTTTTAAAGAAGTACTATATTAAATAACTTAAATACCTGAAAATATTCTTTTTACAAACAAAAGCTTTTGGGATGCTGATATAGGTTCAGAACAGGACTCTTTTTAAGAAGTAACAAAATCATGTTAACTAACATTTTCCAAATGTCTACTATTTTTTTTTAATTGTGGCCCTTTAAAACCCATTAAAATGTAACTGTACAAATATATTCCCTTGTATTTTTGGGTCTCAATATTTCTGGAAATTACATGACAAGTTGTATACTTGATTTGACCAAATATGAGTTTTCATTTTAAATCCTGAAACAACCAGCATATTAACAGTTTCCTTCTAAAGTTTTTTCTGGAAATACAAAGGAAATGTTTTTGCAAAATAAGTTCACTAGAGACAAGGGAGTGTTTAGCTTTAATACATTAACAGTTTATACATTCTTAGACAGTACTTTTTAATGATGGAAGTATTGCCTTTGACATTCTTAAGAGTCAGAAAACGGAATGAAGGAAGGAGGTCTGTTCTGTACTGAACGAAGCAGTATGTATATGTGGCCCTCCAAATGGGCCCAAACACTTTCAATACTGAGCAGGTATGCCAATCATATTCACATCCATCTTCATTTACATATTTTGTATATTTATATTTTGGTGACTGTGTTGGCCCTACTGGGCCAGATGTCTCTTTAAAGGGAGACAACAGGCAATATTAATACTGATTAGGGAAAATTTGGTCAGGGCACAAGGGAGCTTCCCCAACTCTTTTTGATAAGTGCTGTGGAACATCTTACATCTACATGGGCTACCACTGACTCAGGCAGATAAGACCTTGGTTTTAATGTCTCATCAGAAGGGAGATACACTGAGGAATGCAGCAGTCTCATGCTGCACTGCAGAGTCAGTAATGGAAAATGAATCCATGCACATTAGGTGGGAGACCACACTCTTCTGATCCTCTGAACCTGAGCCGCAATACATATAGACTAGGGTCTTCAGGTTCAGTCTATCTCATATAGAAGGTGTAAAGTCAAAGTCTAAAACCCTGAAAATGGTCTGTAATACAAAACCACAGAAATAGGAAGTTGACACTTTGGACAGCAGTAAACTCTAGTGTAATGTTCGTAACAGCTCGGCAAAACTTATAATTATTTCTGACCTCTGGAATTACAAGTTTTAAATGACAGGTCCTATTAAATTGGTTTACAATCAGTAAGTAATACAGTGTGCATCTCTAAGTCAATAAAAGCAAAATCTGCAATTTGTAGATTTATTGCAGAACAGTATAACTTGAGTTCTGCATCAAAAGTTCATCTTCAAGCCAGCAATGAAAGCTTTTACTATTATATTTTGGCAGCTGTGGGGTGGCCATAGATAAGGCTATACTAGTCTTCTGTAGAAGAAAATGTTGACTTCTGTGATGGAGTGCTAGGCAATTCGGAGAACATGAAGCATTTCTACAGCAGAACCCAAAATTAAGGAAAGGTATACTGTGAGATCTGAGATGTATCTAGGGAAAAAAAACTTGTAACAGCAGGATGCCTTTTCCCAATTACCATATGAGATTCAATGTAATGTCTGGATATCTGATGTTATGAGAAAAGTTTTCTGCCTTTGAAATGTTGCTTCCACATTTGCAGCTGCCATACTTTGAAATTGGCTGTAACAGTTTGCCAAAAGTACTTAAAAGTAAATACATTATTATGATGTTCACTAGCAGAGCTCCCATTTCACTGAGGCAAAACATTAGTGTTTAGTCTTAGACAGCAAAGCATACACTTTCTTATTGTTGTCCTCTGGTTGGTCAATTACAGACTAATGTTAGTTGATAGAAGTCAGTAAATTCAAAGCTACTATGATCAACTCAAAATGCAGAAATCCACAAGTGCAGAACAGAAATGAATTGTATTGTAGAGGGAGGCAACCCACCCCTTCTGTGATAAAACTTAACATTAACTCATTTATATCTTTGAGCTGTGGAATGCCAAACCTGTAGCAATCTATACACATTAAATTCCAGAACATTTCCTGGAAAAAAGTAAAAAAGCATAAGCCAAACAATGTAAAACAACTTATGCACAACAAATGCTGTCAAAACTGTACAAACGTCAAGAGTTGCCATCAACATGTTTTCTTTATAGTTGTAATAATCAACAGATTCATAGTATTTGCATAAAAACTGTAATTTATATTATAATGCATGCAGATCCAGAATTATATTTTTCTGTTTCACAACTTTTCATGTGATGCAAACTCTGCAACCTAGGCATACACTGTCAGAGCACGTTGTTCACTCAGACTTGAGCTTTCATACCATGCTGAGCAGCGCATGGCTGAGATCTTGATTGTTGATATTTATAGAACTAAAATCAATTGTCCTTATAATTAGCAATGTAAATAACACTGAATATGTTTCAAGAGGTACAACCTATGGTACAGATATCTGTTTGAGTTTTCTTCATCACCGTCATCATCATTATCATCATCTAAGGTTTGACACCGTGCATTAGATAGTAAGTCACTTGGTTCTGAAAATGTTAATGTACATATGGAATTACAGCATGTCTTCATAATTACAAGTAGCTAGCAATATATTCAGTATATATATATATATATATATATATATATATATATATATATATATATACACACACACACACTCACACACACATATGGTTTTGTGTGTGTGTGTGTGTGTGTGTGTGTGTGTGTGTGTGTGTGTGTGTGTGTGTGTGTGTGTCTGTAAAATATATACAGACATGCATTGTGTGTATACACATTTTATACTATATACTTTCCTTTGAAATGATATACAAAAAAATATATATATATATATATATATATATATATATATATATATATATATATATATATATATATATATATATATGGTTCCCCTTCAAACCATCGAACGTTTAAAACATCGAAGTTCAGATCATCGAGACCAGAACATCGAGTTTGAAAACGTCGAAGGTTTGAAGGGGAAGAAAAAGGTAAGTGTAGGTGGGAGAATGTTTGTGTTTTTGCAGGGCACTAAGGTGCCCTGCATACTGTGTGTGTCTATGTGCCATCTGTGTGATGGCACTACAGATAGGGTACGGAAAATCTCCTGTTTAGCGCTACTGCATATAGTGCTAAACGGGAGATTTCCCTTTACTCCACTGTAGTGCGGTCTCAGAGTTGGAATATTAAGCTGGGGTGGGGGGCGCAGCCTGCGTACAATTGTTGAAATTTCTTTTTTTTTTTTTTTTTTGGTTACACTTGTAACCTTCGGCATTTCAAAATTCGATGTGATGTTCTGGTCTTGATTATCTGAACTTCGATGTTTTGAAATTTCGATGGTTAGAAGTGGAACTATATATATATATATATATATATATATATATATATATAAACACACACACACACACACACACACACACACACACACACACACACACACACACATATATATATATATGTGTTTGTATATAAAATATATATAGAAACGCACGCATACATGCATTGTGCGTGTATACACATTTCTTACACATACACATGCACTTTCTATTTACAGGAGGCTGAACTCCAGTCTCTGGAGCTCTGACCAGAACCTTAAGCCCCCACACCTGCAGAAGGTAACAGTGCTGTTGTTTTGCCGAAGCTCCGGTCATTGAATACAGTACAGCACGGGCAGTGTACTTTGTACTTCACTAATCAAATTTTTAATAAAGATGTTTATCCTTATGATACCATAAAACAGAACTCAGCAGGGACTATTGGTTTTAATTAAGTAAAAGCATTTAAGCTAATTAATTTGGTCTATGCTGTAACTCATCATCTTGTTTTAACCAGAGGAAAACATTTGTTTTATATTAAATGTTAACAGCACAAATACTCCATCTATTTCACATCTTTTTTGCATAAGGTTCTGTGTGTGCAATGGTATGTTATTAGGTAAAGGAAGTCCCAGGATAGCTGACTACAAACATTTTATAATATACTGTCTGTACAGAAGTCCATTTCTTTGTGACCTGAGGGTGATTCCATAACAAGTCATGTACAGTAAGTGATTGTTTGGGTTTTGTCGCCTTTCCTCTGACAATCCTGCACAATTAGAACTTATTTAAAACAACCTGACATAATCTTTCATGCTATTTCTTTTTGCTGAGTTCCTCTTTTTGGTACTTTACATAATATGTTTTCAGGAGTACTTGAAGCTGTACTATGGCTGGCAAAGTATCCTGACTTTACTCCCTAGCTAATGCAATAACATATTCTCCTGCATTTTCTGTGGTACTGTCACAATGTAGGCGTTCACTGTGTCTGCATGTACATGGAATGGGTGAAAATGTGTGATTGTATATATTAAACTGGGTTGGATGGACAGGCTTTTTTTAGTTCTTTATTGCACCTTCTCAGGAACATATTCAAGAATGGCATTGAAATTTACAGTATCGAATATTTATTATTTGGGTTCTGCCTTTAATTAAGCACTATTATGAATGCTCTGTGTTTTTCTGTAGGGTAAGGCAATTATTTTATTCCCTTCTTCCATTTACACACCCCACATTGACTGGACAAGTTTGCATGCAAGCCTAATTAACTAATAAAAATTATACTAAAAAATAAAGATAGCTGGGTAGTTTTTGCAGAAAGCAGATGACTGTGCCATGTAAGATGAACAAAACAGACATCCTTTTAGAATATTTGTTTTTTAACTGGTAAAATGAAAGCCCCTCTTAGCTGCTTTCCGTATCAGTATTCATCACATCCTTTAGGGAGACTTTTGTGTACATGCAAGTGCCCCAGGGATCGATATTTTCTTGTTTTTCTCCCTTCGCATTTATTATTAATAATTGAATATCCAGTTTGTACAATAATGGGTACTGCTTTTCTAGTTACAAGAGCATATGTGTGCCACTAGCTTAGGAGAATAGTTTACTTTCCATTTTTTATTTCTTTTAACATTGCACAAACCTATTTGTATAGGCAAACCAATGAACTCTCAAACCACTAATACATTTTTGAAATGTTTTTAGGAATAAACTACTTTCGAAAGCATAGGATGTAATTATCTAGAGTAGTCAAAAACACGGTCTTTCGTAGACCAGTAATCCTATTGTGTATTACCTAAGTTGATGCTAATGCTTTATTGATTTAAATTGTATACTGCAACAAGACAAGATTAATTGCAAGCTTGGAGATCTTTCTTTACAACTGCCACAGCTGATAAAAATAAATAAATGAGATTTGTATTTTAGGATGGCTGTCATAGCTAGTATACAGAGCCTCCATTTGTATTATTTTGTGCCAATTTTCATTGTTTTTTAATGAAATAAATGGCTGCAAAGAAACCTTGTCAGTAATCTGCTAGAACTAATATATATTTACTAATTTTGCGCCTGGCATGCAGACCCATTTCTAGTCTGAATACTATGGTGCATTATGCGAGATTTGTGGCTATTGACTAGATAAATAATTAGTACGTAGTCCATGGAGCACCATGATCAAAGCCACTAAAACACTTAGCACTTTTTTTTACTCTTGAGGTGATTTTCTTGGCATCTGTTTCTTGAATACATAATGACATAGTTATGATCAGAGACCGAATCCTAACTCTGTGTATTATGAATCAACCAAATTTTAAGAATTCTGTTAGAAAATCAGAAAGTGTCATATTAGGATTTCAATATGTAAAATACATGTGTAGAAAATGTGAAATGCTGAAGTCACTTCTATTGTGAATAGTTAATGTCCACAGGCTGCATTTGATGCAGCCTTATTTTATAATTTAAAAAAACAACAGAGTGGGCTAGGAACTTAAACATACTTGATGGGGGTGTGGTTATTGGTTCATGATGCACTGGGTCTATATATCACAGCATCGAAGTGTAAAAACTTCGAATGTGAAAACATTGAACCCATAACTTCAAAAGCTGAATACCCCGAAGACTGTAAACAGCGATTTTGTTTCCCAGGGAAAAAAATTGCTGTTCCAGTACAAAACATGAAACACACAAACACTACAAACTATTTCCCCTATTTCCACTACAAACGATGTGCCCCCCACATAGCCCCTACTTAAATACAGCAACTCCGAGATCGTACCACAGTGGAGGAAATAGAGAAGCTGCTGAAACGGCCCACCAAATTCTTTCTGAGGGAAAGAATTTGATGTTCCGTGGCTTCGGTATTTTCAGTCTTCGAACTTCCGAGTTCGATGTTGTGGCATTCGAGGTTATCGGCTTTCGAGCTTCTGATATACACACTGATGCATTATGCCTAGAATAATGCTTTTAAAGTAATAGTGGTCATGTCTGCTTTTATAACTGACTTTGGTTACTATACCTTGGCGTGCTTTTGAAACCTGAGTTTACAATGAAATCTTATAATGTCTGTGGGGCCTGTGCAAGAGGGACTGGCGATCATTCACATTCTTATGTTATTGAGAAACTAGTATTAACATTAGTAAGTACTGCTGTGAGGGGAAAGATTAGTTTTGTTTTCCTTGCATTCTATACTTGTTTTTTGTATTGCTTTATTACTTTCTACTATTTTTTGTATTGTAGTGTATTTTCAGTTTTCATTGCACTGTCTTTTAACTGCATTCTGTTTCCTTTTGCATATTTAAACTAGGAAAGAAACCAAAGCTGTGCCTCTTGTGAGTCAGTCATTCTAGTTGCCTGCCCCTTGTGTTATTTTGACCACATAATTCCACCTCTCTCCTCATTCGTTGGCTATTGTCTGTAAGCACAAATGATCATTTTGAGAAGTCACTCCTCCTTAAGCTATTTACATGTATTTGCCCGCCTACTATATTCCATAGAGCCAATATACTAAGTGCCCACCCCTGCCAATCCATATTTAATATTGCTGGCCCTCCCGTTAGACTACTAAAGCTTGAGTTATTCCCTATTTCATACCTAACTAACTGCTTAGTGCATACTACAGCTCTTAAGATATTAACCTCATCTTACCTTTAAAATCTGCAACAACCTGGTCCAAGACCACCAATCATTGGACAACCCACATTCCACCTCTCAGTAGTCATCTTGGGATTAGAGCTTCTGATCTGCTCCTGGTGAAGGAAGGAAAAAAGGGACATTATTTATGTGAGACAGCTGATAACTGCTTCATAGCAGCTAGCTTATAATTTGGGCTACTGTTTTGCTCATAGTGAGAGATAGTGTACTCATCACACACAGCATGAACCAGACACACAGATCCACATTTGCTGAGGCACTTAAATGCCACTTACTTAAACCTTGAAAACCTCCTAGATGAAGCACATATAACAAATGCCCTCGGTAGCCTCAAATGCAGTCCTTCAAAACAACATCCACATCAATACATACAGTCGCATCTCATGTAGCCATAAGGCAAGCCCCCACACAGTCCAACATTCTGGTCATTGGAGACTCCATTGCAAGACACACTGATGTTCATCTCTACCAGTTTGAGTAAGAAGAAAGTCATGGTCAGTGGTTATCAGGGGCCAGGATTCATGATATTACATATGTACACACTCATGTCATTGGACCACAAGTAGAAGTATGACACATTCATAGTCCATGTGGGTGTAAGTTATCTGAGATGTACCTCCACAGATTATATCAAGAGAGATACAATGGAGATCTTGAAATATGTGTCATAGGCTGGTATGAGACGGGCATTGAGCAGCATTCTACTTTCTGCATGCAGGATGCACAGTATGAACAGACAATGACTGACTCTAATAACTGGCTTAGTTTCTGGTGTCATTCTAAGGGGGTGCAATATTTCTCAGCTTGGAAGGAGATGGTCAACAGACCATGCTGCTTTGTCAAAGATGGCTTCCACCTCTTCCCTCAAGACATTTGAATATTAGCTAAACATTGTTCTCTCCCACAGGCAATGCCAAACTGACAATCCTTCCAACATAGCAAATCAAAATCAAGAAAATCTAAAGGTATTACTGCCCAATGTCAATAGTCTAAACAGGAAACTCCAGTTCCTACAAGCTTACCTCTCCACAGAGAATACTGATGTCTTTGTAGTCACTGGTTTAAAGATAGGGACGACACCCCAGCAGTGCAAGGCTATAATGCTTTCCACACACTTAGACCAGCTACTACATGGACAGGGACTAAAGGTGAAAGTGTCTTGATTGACATAAAAAATAAATGTACCTCAAGGCTGTTCAAAGTGGATGAAGTCCTTAAGGTTCTCTACAGTCAAATCTCCATAGGTAACATCCCGTACCATTTCCTCGCAAGATGTAGGTGCCCCTGTATATTCCAGGAAACCCATAACACATATTTAAGCTTACTGGAGACACTCACCATCTAACCCAATGCCATATTCATAGGCAACTGTAATTACACAGTTATAAAACTGTGAAGACAACATATGCCAGTCATGGTGTGCATAGGGAACCATCTAGCTACCTTAACATTTACCTTCTTCAACATTAGTATGGGAGTTTACTGTCTTTGTGGAGATCTTCCTGCCTGTTTCGTCAATCTTTACTGAGTACCTTACTCTTTGATGGATATTTATGTAGGGTATCCATGGAGATCTTTCTGCCTATTTCGTCAATCTTTACTGAGTACCTTACTCTTTGATGGATATTTATGTAGGGTATCCATGGGATCTTCCTGCCTGTTTCGTCAATCTTTACTGAGTACCTTACTCTTTGATGGATATTTATGTAGGGTATCCATGGAGATCTTCCTGCCTGTTTCGTCAATCTTTACCGAGTACTGTACTCTTCGATGGATATTTATGTAGGGTATCCAGCTTCCTTTGACCTTTTGTAAGTGGAACAATCTGTGACGTTCATGTACTCCCTTGGTGTGTTTAACAGCGCACTTCATCACGTTCAGGCTTATTGCAGTTCTTGGTTAATTTCTAATAAACTATGCAGATGTCTTGATTTGTGGATGTGAAACTTTGTAGGATCATAGAACATTCAAATCAGCTGAGTGTTACAACTACTTAATCATTACCAGTATCTGCCCTTAGATTGTACCAGCTTTTTCAAGGAGGGCTGGGTCAGTCAATCCAGGGGTGAATTTGCAAATATGCATCCAATCACTGAGTTGCTGTTTTGAATGAAGAGTATGTTATCAAACTGCTTAATTGTAGAGCTGGGGAGATGCTGCACTGTGCAATGAACTTATCTCCTGATAGTGATTTTATTTATTTACTGGTGAAGATTTGGATCCCTGGTTCTGTTATATGTGGGACTATTTGATTTGGAGAGATACTAGAGATCCAGGATCACTGGATCCTTAATGGCACAGAAGGAAAGGCATAGATCTCCCCTCGGGAGTCTTTGACAACCTGCTGACCTCTACACAACATGGATTTAAACCTGCTCGTAGTGCAACTCTTTTAAACTTTACTGATAACCTTTAAACTTTACTGATAACCTTTAAACTTTACTGATAACCTTATGTTAAGTTTATCTCTTCCCTATTTTCTGATCAGTCAAAAGTCTTAAATGCATTTTTTCAAAAAAAAAAAAAAACACGTAACAAATGTCTTCACTGCGCCTTTCAAATTCTGCTCCTCTTACTTTTTTCCAGGAAATGTTCTGGAATTTAATGTGTATAGATTGCTACAGGTTTGGCATTCCACAGCTCAAAGATATAAATGAGTTAATGTTAAGTTTTATCACAGAAGGGGTGGGTTGCCTCCCTCTGCAATACAATTATTAGAATGTATTCTATTTATTTATCTGAATGTTCCAGAGTTGCAGTACGGCTCTCAGACCACTCTCTCTCTCTCTCTCCATGCCTTTCTGTCAAAACTGGTGTACCTGAAGGCTCTATCCTTGGTCTTCTCTTTAATACCCTCATCAGTAATCTACATACTTCCTCTTAACAAACTGATCTTGTTCAATATGCAGATGATTCCGCAGTCATCTGCACATCTGACTGTCTATCCCATCTTCAAACCACTACTCAAGATGCCATCAACTCCATGGAACTCTGGCTTCATTAATAATCAACTACTTACTCCCCCCAAAAAACTAACTTACCACTATTCTTGCCAAGGCCACTAGTTAATGAATAAACACATTTCATAAAGATGTTACCCTTTGCAAATCGCTGTGTGCCACAGTAGGTGACAGTTTAAAGTTTAATCTATATATACAACACTGCATAAAAAACACATTAAAAGCTAAGGATGCTATTTAGAGCTAAACATTTTCTATCTCCAACAGGATTACCCTAGCCATCACATATCTTATGCCTTCACTTCTTTATGGTTGTCCCATCATGACAAACTTTCAGATCTCTGAAATTGAAACTAGAGCAATGCTACAGTAAAGTAGCAAGATTTGACTCTCAGTACTCCACTACTTAGAACTTCTCAATCATCTAGCCGATACACTCTTAACATTAAAAATCATACAAAATCCTTCTTGCCCAGTGATTTGCTCAGTTCTTCATCATTCTCTTCCCAATTATCCTTTACACAAACGGGATCAAAATTTGCCTGAAATCTATAAACCTAAAAAAGCACTGGACAAAGTCTGTGCTCACACTGTATAGTCTAATTATGAAATGATGTCCCAAATCTAATTGGGTCTATATTTAGCATTCATTCACTGAAGTCTACACTCGAATCTCAAACCAAACCATGGTTAAGTACTTGCTCTACACCTGGATAATCTTCTATGCATTCTTTTTATTTAATAATACTAATGCTTTAATAACTAAAAATGTCATGTAACTCAAGCTCCTCCCCTTATATATGCTAATATCCTATTTTCATTGTTTTATCTTGTGTTCATTACTGTCATACTGTTTAGAAGTTATTGTTATTGCTACTGTAATGACACTTTTTGGAGCTATTCTCCCCAGGCTTTTGCTAAGAATGGGTATTTTTCTTACTCGGTCATAATTTCCTGGTAATCAAATGTCAATAAATACATAAAATAAATTTAAGATACTGAAAAAAGGGGTAGCACTTCCAGTCCTTTCTGGTAGTTTAGGAGTTTCAAGCTAATGATCTTTATAGCAACCTTTGGAGTCTTCCTAGATGTTTAATGTGTTTAGAGAGGTACATCTCCAGGGGGCATTGCATTCAATAACTGGCTAATCCAGAGCTGAATATAAAAGGACAATGATCTCTTCATATCTGGATGATATTCCAGCAATCAGCTGTGCCAAGTAGGACTTTCACACTACTGTCGTCACATGATGATCAAATGAGAGGAAATTATCCACTCAAGTTCTAAGGTTTGTAACAACATTCTTATTTTGGAGTGGGGTGTTTTCTATGTTGTATACTGGGAGAGAGGCAGTCTACTAAATGTGACAATGTTCTACATTTCCAGCATTTAATGCGAGTCCAATTTTAGTCGACCAGTTATTTATAAGTGTAAGTTCATTTTAAAGGACTTGAGCTTCAGAGGGGGACTTGACAATGATTCCCAGCTTACATTTGTCTGCAAACTTGGTTAGCTAGAGGCCTTGGTTCATGGTCTGGATATCAGAAAAATAAATGCCAAACAAAAGAGGTTCCAGCACATAGTCCTGTGGAACACCACTGGCCATCCTTGTATTCTCTGAGGTATCTCATTTACTCCCTCAACAGAGTGCAGTGAGATCATATTCTGATTTTAGGCACTCCTACTGTGTACAAAGAGAGCATCTGGTAAAGAAAAAAAAAATTTTAAGCTTGTTTCCTGCTTTTCCTGTAAGTGGTCTAGACTGTTTGTAGGCTTCTGAGCCCTCAAGCCTTTCTGTTTTGGAAGGAAGCCTTCTAGCTTAATTTTGTTTCTTAGAACTAGCCAGTTTTCTAGTTTCAGCACTCAGATCTGTTTCTTTGAACTCTGCACTTGTTCAGAACTCATTGTAAGCACTAAATAAGCTGCAAATTAATACAGCACTCAACTTTCCGCACTTATCTAGAGGAAAGCAGTTTTTAGTACTTAATAAATAAGCTCCTATCCAGGCATGTGTCTAAGGGTCAGCTCCCAGTGATTTCTCCTGTCTTCCTGATGAATCTGGGCATCTTGGGGTAACGCAGCAATTGCCTCATGTACACAGACAACCCTCTCCTCCTACCACCCAACACTACAACTTCTGAGAGATGCACTTATATTGCCAAACTGGAAGTAAAGCTCTCTTCACCCAAGACTGGACTAAACAGTCAAGAGGAGAAGGTAAACACTTGCACCGCACCACACTCATCACATAGTCCCTCAAAACCTACATCACCAAAACACACACATAGAAACACAAAACGCACACCTACATTCGCGGAGGCTCTCAATAAAAACCTGCCCAAGCATCAGGGACCTCCAAAACAGAAACGCAAGCTCCACCCCCCCAACACAACCCAAATGACACATAGCCCACAAACTCAGTGTGCCACTCAACCACAGCCCATAAGGCATAACAACGTACCCACCACTCTAGTCATAGGTGACTTTATAGTCAGGCACACTGATGTTTCACTCACCAGGCTAAACAAGGAGAAAGTTACTGTCAGCTGTCTGTCAGGTGCCAGGATCCGCCACATAACACCCACACTCAGCTCACTCCACAACATGTACAAATATGACACTGTCATTGTCCATGTTGGTGTGAATGACCTGAGACATACCTCCCTGGACTACATGAAAAGAGACATGGAGGAGCTCTCCGATCTTGTAGCCCAGGCAGGTATGACCCCGGCCCTGATTAGCATCCTGCCATCACCCAGAATGATGCCACAGTACAAGGACAAAATGAATGACTTCAACAATTGGCTAAGCTTCTGGTGTCATTCTAAGGGGATCCAGTATTTGTCTGCCTGGGACGACATGATCGACAGACCATGATGCTTTGCCAGAGATGGCTTGCACTTGTTGCCAACTTGTTGTTGGGATTCCGGATACTGGCTAAGGCTCTTGCCACACCTGTTGTGCCTTTTTTAGGCAAGGTTCAAATGACAAATTCACCACTGTAACAGGTACAAGCAAGCAAAATCTGAGGGTAATGCTCCTCAATGCTAGAAGTCTAAACCTCAAAATGCACTCACTCGAGGCACTTCTTAAAATGGAGAACATCGACATCTGTGCAGTGACAGAGACCTGGTTCAAAGCTCCAGAGAGCACCCCTGCATTACCAGGCAATAATTCATGCCACACCTTTCGGCCACCTAACCAGAACGAAGCACTAAAGGTGGAGGCGTGTCCATATTCATTAAGGATGTCCACAACTCCAGGCTAATTGAACAGCATAATGCATCCGAGATTATCCAAGTGCAACTAACTCTGGGAAATACTGCAATCCAAATTGTAGCTTGCTACAGACCCCCCACCATGCCCCAGGATTCCCACTCCTCATTTCTTGATACACTAGAAAGTATTAGGGTACAACCTAACACCCTAATAATGGGCAATTTCAACTACCCCACCATTAACTGGGAAAACTACTCATGTACCAACTCTTTTGCTCAATGTTTTCTTGAATTCATAAATTCCAATGCCTTGGATCAGCTTATTCACACCCCCACCAGGGGCAGTAATATCCTAGATGTGGTCATTACCAACATGGGCAACCGGTGTTCCACACCAGAGGTCAATTCTTCATTGGCAGATCCGACCACAAGCTAATCACCCTAGACATCCACATCCAACCCCCACCCCCAATTAGGGAAACCACCATAAAAAACGTCTCCAAAGCCACCTTCACACTTCTTAAGACAGAAGTGGCAAACTTCATGACACCCATGCAGACAGACAATAGAGTTATGACTGCTGAATCCTACACAAATGCACTTTATAAGCACTTACACAAGTGCATGGATCATGCTATCCCTAATAGAACAAATATGCTATCCTCCAAAAAAAGGAAGCTGATCTGGTGGTCCTCTGCCATAAACAAACTCTACAACAGAAGAAAGAAACTGTTGCAAAAAAGAGTAAAATCCCATGACTGGAGGAACGAACTGGTCAACCTCAGTAAGAAGCTAAAATCCCTCATAAAATCCTCCAAAGCTAGTTATGAAAACAAAATTGCCACTGACTCTAAAGACAGCCACAAAGCATTTTATAGCTATGTCAAGAATCTCGATGGCAACACTCAGATCTGCTCTGAGTTACAGCACAATGGCACTAAATATACAGAACCAACTGATATTGCCAACATCCTGGCAGATAAGTTCAGTGCTAACTTTACCCCCCTCTCACCCCCTAGAGGGCCCATCTCTATACCGGAAGAATGCAAAGTTCCTGTAATCATGGCTGCACAGGTAAAAAACACACTCTCCAAAGCCAAGAACACAGCATCCATGGGACCTGACAATATTCCAGGCTGTGTTCTACACGAACTACAGAATGAGCTGGCACCCTACCTAAGTACCATGTTCAGTCATAGCCTCACCTCAGGCTTTGTGCCCACTGAATGGCGCACCACGAAGGTTATCCCACTCCACAAAGGGGGAGCCATGATGGACCCTGGGAACTACTGCCCCATTAGCCTGACGAGCCTGGTCTGCAAGGCCATGGAACGTATCATCATGGAACTCATAAACTAAGACATTGGTAATCTCCAAACTCTGCATCCTGTCCAGTTCGGATTTATAAAAGGCAGATCATGTCTCCTAAACCTGATTGACTTCTTTGAAGCAGTCACCAAAGCCATAGATGAGGGTAAGGTAGTTCACACAGCTTATCTAGATCTCGTCTAGGCTTTCGACACCATCCCCCACTCTGGAATTATAGATAAAGTCACTAAACTAGGTATAAATCTCTATGTCACAAGATGGGTTGCCAACTGGCTCATGGACAGAACCCACACTGTGAAAGTAGCAGACTCCAAATCCAACTTCAGACCAGTGACAAGTGGAGTACCACAGGGTTCAGTCCTGGGTCCTCTCCTGTTTGGTATCTACTTCTCTGAAGTACAGGCTAACACAGAAGGTCTTTGGCTAACAAAGTTTGCAGATGACTGCAAACTAGGAGCCATAATCAAAACTCCTAACGATGTGGACATACTACAAAAGGGCCTCACTGAGACAGATGCCTGGTGTCAAAGCCATGGCCTGAAGCTCAATGCCAAAAAGTGTATTGTCATCCCCTTTGGTAAAAACTCTGTACCCATGAACTACTACATAGCTGGTAGTCTACTTAATGCCAAAAATGTGATGAGACCTTGGGACACAGGTGGACAGTAGTCTCTGCTTTGATAATCACATCGCCACAGTAGTCAGAAAATCCTTCTATGTGGCTCACCTCATCACAAAAGGTTTCTCATTCAGAAAAAAAGAGGTCATTGTTCCCCTGTACTCATCACTCATTTGACCCATTATAGAGTACAATGCTCCTTTTGGTATGTACCTCACAAGACATCTACAGCAACTGGAAAGGCCACAGAAATACCTCACAAAGAGGATTACTGGCTTCAAACAGATGCCCCCCTACGCAGACTGTCTCAAAAAACTCCAGCTCTACTCCGTCGCATATCATCTACTCAGAGGCGATCTCTGCCTAACATACAAAGCTATGTCAAACCCAGAGCTGCTGGACATGCTCCACTTAAAGAAATCCCAATCCCTCCCAGCTACACACTCTAGGGACCTAAGCCTTGTCACCACAATAAACAGAACATGCTGGAGGGATAGATTCCTGTCCCAGAGACTTCCCATACTCTGGAACCTATGTCAAACAGAGCTCCTCATTAGCACTCTTGAAGAAAAATCTTGATGACTGGATGGGGGATAGGAAATTCACCCCAGGGATCACTTCTGTGGCTCTGCTCGACAGGGGCACAGGAAAATCATTTTCTTGGGTGGCGAAAGCCAGGGTACATTTTTGGCTAGGCTTATATATGCCCTAGGGCCAATAGCCTAGTACCCTCCTATGAATCTATGAACCTATCTGATACTAGCATAATTTGGACTTGTGCTTTTAGGTAATTTGCTATCCATCTTAACACATAGAGATTTATATGTCATACAATGCTAGCATTGGGCATAGTGTCAAATGCTTCCTTGTTTCAAAGGCTTTATTCTTAGATTATAAGAACAAAGAAAGGTAAAATGGTAGAACAGATTAGTCCATTTCTATTCTATGTGACACTTTGGTGGCTTGTTTTGTATTTGACATACAGTTAGTCCTGAAAAAGTGTTTGCAATAGGGGGGAAGAATTAGAATTGAAGTAGAAATATCTAGTGGATTTGGCCAGGACTTCCACACAGATAGGATGCTATCCTACGTCATGCAAGGAGTACTAAAACCAAAGTACATTTGCTTGCTAAATGCAGTAGCAATGTCTCCGAAAGTGTAGTGTTGTATCATCGATTCAAATTTGGTCGAAAACACTATGCTACGGCCTTGTGCCTTACAGCATGTACTAGGCAGCATGATATCCCCTGAAACTGCATACTTCATCTGTCTTTGATGATATTATTTCTCAGTCTTCTGTAAATATAGATCAAATGTGGATTTTTTTCAGATGTTGTAATGTATCACTTATACTGCTAAGCAGCACATATTCCACCTATTTTATTAAGTACACAACGTGCACGCTACATGTACTGTATGTTTTTGTTTCTGTGGAAGAGGGTAACAGGCTTATGCCATATAGACGAATACAAGCAGGTATGTTACAGTAATATATGCAGCTTTCTGCTTTCTTGGACACTTTTATCACTACTGTCTTGTTACATTTTGCTTACAGTCAGCTTTTTGCCTATCATAGTTGGAAAGACCGCAATAGTATAATTTATCTGAGTGAAAAAGTGCTGTGGCCTGCTATAAATCCAAATTGATATCCAGACAGGAGTTAGTCTGCAAATAATGAGAAGGCCAGGTTCTTTTAGGGATTGCTGCATGCTGAAAATGGAAAACGGTCTGTATCTGTTTAGACTTTCATGGTTACTAGGCAAAGTAAAGCTGTTACATCAGAGAGAACCTTTAGTAGCATAATTGGTGCAATTTAAACACACACAATGTCTGCATTTTTCTTTTGTTAATCTTTACCAAGCTGATTTGCTTGCCAACTTGACTGTAGCTACTTGTGCTGAATTGCTGCTGTCTGTCTTGTATGTATGTACATCTGTCTGATGCTGTGGAGATGAAGAAACACAGACCAAATTTTCCTCTAAAGCATTGGATTCTGTACCCCTTATCTGTTATTTTACCAGTACTGCTTTTCATACACATCTGAAATTATTTACTCTTCTCTCCCTTACCATATCTTCTAGTGAGTTCTTCCTTGTGATCACAGCTTAATCTGAGAAATATATCCTCGTATGTCTCTTTTTTGCGATCTGTTTTAACATTCTGTAGCACTGCCCTTTATTGTGATTGCTGTTTCTCATAATCTTTTGTGAAGCAATCTCATGTTCACTGACTTTTTGACCTTGTAAAACTATAGTCTTGATCATTGCTTCCTGTGGGCTCATCCTTGGAAGGCAAATGTTTGAGGTTCCCCTCCTTTGGATATTTTTCAAACCTGATATCAGTAAAGGATTAATGCAGAAAAAAAAGATAATTTTGCAGTAATGCTATCCAACCCCCTCCCCAACACATACTTTGATTCATTCATTCTTTCTTTCTTTCTTTCTTTCTTTCTTTCTTTCTTGTACAGTCCTCATACTTATTAGTTGTCACTTTCACTGATTAGATCATGTACGATCGCAGGCTCTAGCCAAGGGTAAGAGCAATCAAACCAGTGACTAAGCGCATCGGATGTAACTGTGAAGTACCTTACATTGCTGTATTGTTAGATCTCTTCACATTAGCTGTGTCTATATTGAATCCTCTGCTTTGGTAACACATTTGTATGTTTTTTTGTTTGTTTTTTTAGTGTTGAATAGATGCTTTGGCTTCCCTGTAAATATTTCTCAATGACACGTCTTACTTATTTAATATAATAATCCAAAACAACTGCTAGTGTCAGAGTGTGGTCTTTTCAAATCCAGTGGAGGATATCGTGCTCCCCTGGGACCAACAAGTGCAATTAAGGAAGGAAAAAACAGTTATGCTGGTAGAAACTGTCAAATTCTTGATCAGTGTGCAGTGGAATTCTTGTAAACTGACCCCCTTTCAAAAGATTCTGTCTAAAAGATAAAAATGCAGAACAATCCAATTGTTCCTTAATGCTGTCCAGTTTATTCCTATTAGCACTTTTTTGTCCTGTAGACTATAATAATAATAATTATTACTATTGTTACTATGATGAGCCTGATAGAGGCAGAGTAAAGTGCGTATTACAACTTACTTGGATGCCATACCCTTAGTTATAAGTTGGGAAACAGAATTATTTTCTTACTATGTCGGTTACTCTGTTGGCTACGTGTTGGTCAAAGGCTAGATTACTGTCTACATATGTTCCCAGATCCCCAACTACCGGATCAGCTATTAGGGGTATCTTATCAAGTAATCAGGGTGGTTGTTTTCCCAAAGGACACAATAATGCACTTCTTGGCATTGAGTTTTAATCTGTGACTTTGACATCAATCATTTGCATGTGGTAAACCATTTTACAGGATGTTAATTTACAGATTTACAGTCATCTGTGAATTTGGTGAGCCAAAGGCCTTTGACATTAGCCTTGATTTCCAATAAGTAGTTGCCAAACAGGAGGTGGCATAGCACAGAGCCCTGAGGTACTCCTCTGGCGACCAGCCTCTTGGTGGAGGTGGTCTCACCAATCCTGACTTCTTGGGTCCTGTCTGTGAGCCAGCTGACAATACAGTGAGTTATATAGGGATATATGCCTAGTTCAGGGAATTTGTCAACAATGCCTGAGTATGGTATCCTATTGAATGCCTTAGCTAGGTCAAGGTAGACAATTTGGACAGTTTTCCCCTACCTTCATTCATTGTTTTGGTGACCCTCTCAAAGAAATCTACCAGGTTAAGTAAGCAAGACCTTCCATTGATAAAGCCAGATTGGGTCAGTATTTGTAGGTAGACAATATCTTTGCTGATCATTTCCATGATAATTCAGTCCATGGCTTTGCATACAAGACTGGTCAGACTGATGGCTCTGTAGTTATTGTGGTCAGTTTATGGACCACCCTTATGAAAAGGGATCAGTATTGCAGTCCTCCTTTTTTGTAGCTAAAATAAAGATTCATTACATTTTTAGTGTCCAGCCGTGGATATTCAACGTAATAAATATGACTTACTAATTTCCTCCATTCTGAGTATAATTTATGAGCTGTAACATGTCACTGGCTTTTAAGATGTATGAATTCTTGCCCTTTCTCATGTGAGCAGCCTATTTTCTTTCTTTCTTTCTCTCTTGTATGTATGCTTTGACTAGGTTAAGTCTGCTGGGTGAGACCATTTTTCTGAGGGGGAACCCCCCCCCCCCCAAGTAAACACTAACAGCAAGGTGATATCATCAGTAATAAGGAGAAAATGGGAGCACCGTGAAACTATAACATTTACAGTGACAGTGGTTAAGGTACAGCTACGCAGTATCAGACAAAGGTGACGAGGCAATCTGACAGTTGGTGACTAGTGGAAAACATGACAAAAGTAAATGAGATATGAAAATTTATAGATTTTAAACTAGTGACACTTCACCTACAAGGAACTGGGCTGTTAAAGAATATTAAGTCCAAGTACTAAAGCAAACAGGTTCATAGGTAGGTACTAGGCTATTGGCCCTAGGGCCTATATAAGATTAGCCAAAAAGGTACCCTGGCTTTCGACACACAAGAAAATTATTTTCCTGTGCCCCTGTCGAGCAGAGCCACAGAGGTGAGTTTCCTATTTCCCATCCAGTCATCATGATTTTTCTTGAAGACTGCTAATGAGAAGCTTTGTTTAATATAGATAGGTAGTTTGTGTGTTTGTATGTAGGTATAGATAGGTAGTTTGTTTGTACAATATTACTTGCAATTTTGCATTCAGATGTTCTATACAATGTTTATAGCATTTTGGATACTGCACTATGAACTATCAGATTAGATAGACATAACTGCATACCATTTAAAATGTGGGCATATGTGAATTTTAGTTTTCAAAAAATTCAACTCCATGTTCATGTGAAACCCTATAATATTGGTGGTCTGAGCTGAAGTGCTGCAGATCTATCATGCCATAGCTGGACTCAAGTTTGCAGCCAGAAAGACACAATGTGTCAAACTAAATGCATTTATTTTCTTTCCAGAACACCTCTAGGCTTGCAGCTGTTGTAATGTCCAGAACACACTAGACATTCAAAAGTATTATCTTCAGCACAGCTTTTACACATATTTATAGATGGTGTTCTAAAAACAACCTTTTGATGGTTACAGGGAAAAATGGCCAAAATGGTGACATATACATGTCTGAGGTGTACAGTGGAACATTCTGGAAACATTTGTAGGCTTTAAATGTTACATGAATGGGAACAACATGCAGTGTAAGTACGTCACAGACATTTCTGCTGACACCCTTACCTGGACTGTCCTGTGACAATGCAATGCTTTTTTTTTTCCCCTTGGACACCTTTATATATCGGTGGAACAGCAGTCATCAGCTTTATATATCGGTGGAACAGCAGTCATCACCTTTATATATCGGTGGAACAGCAGTCATCACCTTTATATATCGGTGGAACAGCAGTCATCACCTTTATATATCGGTGGAACAGCAGTCATCACCTTTATATATCGGTGGAACAGCAGTCATCACCTTTATATATCGGTGGAACAGCAGTCATCACATTTATATATCGGTGGAACAGCAGTCATCACCTTTATATATCGGTGGAACAGCAGTCATCACCTTTATATATCGGTGGAACAGCAGTCATCCCCTTTATATATCGGTGGAACAGCAGTCATCCCCTTTATATATCGGTGGAACAGCAGTCATCACCTTTTATATATCGGTGGAACAGCAGTCATCACCTTTATATATCGGTGGAACAGCAGTCATTACCTTTATATATTGGTGGAACAGCAGTCATCACCTTTATATATCTGTGGAACAGCAGTCATCATACTTCATTTCTTGTTGCACTTGAGAGCACCACTGCACAGATGCACCACACTACTAGCTGGGATGCAGAAAACAGCACCACTTTCACACTGACTAACAAGCAAACAGCACAGTATATAGTCAAGTCAGACATAGCAGTGGTTTCCAACCATGTCTTAAGGTTATCGAATATTGCTTTCTTGCTGTTTTATAATAATTTGTGCTGTGGTTAGCCTGAATCAAGCATACATCTATTTTTACTTGATGCTTACTTTTGATTTTTTGGCCTTATTCATTATAATGATGCCCTTTGTGCATCTATGGACATCGATCCAAGCCTTTCCTTCAGAGATGTTACTCGGGTAATCTCCACAGCTGGAGTGGAGCTGTTTAATGCTAAAGATGAGGAGCTGTCTCCGTGGTAGCATATTACATTTACATTTGTAGCCATGAGCTTAATAAATGGGAAGGCTGCAACGGTGTTCGTTTGCTTTTTACCTCTGCTTTGTCTGTATTTCCAGATGTCAGTATAGCTCTAAGTTTAAATGAAATTTGCTGTAGAATAGCTTGCTATGTGTATTGAGCTTCCAGTATTTAGATTTTGACCTTTGCAATAATACTGCTGTAATGCTTTCAAGTTAACCTTCTTACTGGAGCCGTAGCCTGTTTGCATTTTTAGAGCTATACCTTTCATTTTCAGTGAGGAAAGGTCTCTCCACTGTTTTATTCTTTTTAATTCTTTGCTTTATCAAAATGACAGTAAATATTAGAAAGCACAGAAAATCTCCTAGAATGAGGTCACTAAACACGCATTTAAGAACTGTGTATCAGTAATGTGAAAAGCTTCTAACCCAGGGTTGCCACCTGATATACTTTTCACAATGTAATTCTAACTTTGGCATTAACATCAAGTGGAAAACCGAAAAACTGCAAATGTCCTAATATTTTAGGAGTAAAAAGTTTCCTAATTTTCCTCTAAATGTAAAAGAAAAGCTGTGATATTACACTGAAATACTCTAATGTGAAATAACTTAAACAACTACAATCCTATGACAACAATTCTTTGTTTTCTTAACTAAGTGAAAATAATTTTTGTAGGTGTATAATCTGTCCTGCAGACTTTCATTCCTTAATAAGAATGTCTTCGTTTGGCTTCTGAAACGGTATTAACTGTACAAGAACCTTTTGACAGTTGTCTGGAAAGGCAGGGTTAGGAAATTGTATTAATCAAAAAAAGTGGTAATTATGGGTAATGTACACTCAAGTATTCCAAAATTGAAAATTTCACTAATGAATTTTGATTTCAAATACATAAAATGTTTGTGACTGTTTGAATGCCATATAAAAGAGATTGGCTTCTTAAAGGAAGAAGTAACAGACCCACAAGCCATATGTTTGTAAAAGAACAAATATCTAATGTAACTGAATGAAAAGATGGACCATCTATTACCAATGTGTCCTGTTATTTAAATATTCATGAAGTCCTTTTCTTTGTAATGAAATATTAATATCATATGTTTTATAGTGATTATTATAACTAGTAGTGTCATATATCATCATAATTCTAAACTGACTGTAAAGTCTTGCAGACTGATGTCCTTATTCCTGTCTTGCTGCAGGGTGCATCTAGTATATTTTGCCTGCTATTCTGACAGCCAGAAGTGCAACTTCATGGTTAAGTTAATAAACCTTAAATAATTTATAATTCTAAACTCAGATCTGAGAATGATTTTCAGTTTCTCACTGGCTGACTTGCAGTAACTCCTCTTGTAAGTAACCCTCCTCTTTCACCTCTGAAATTAGGCAGTTGTGACCTAATTAAAAAAGATTATATAAGTAAACAAATTGCCGTATGTATTGTGAATTGGTAGTGTTGTCGCCTCACAGTAAGGTGTTGTCCTGTTCGATTCTCAGCTAGATTGTCTTCTGTGTGGAGACATGTGTTAATGGGCGTGCCTTCGTTGAAGGTTGTGCGTCAGGGCCAGCAACTCGGCACGTAAAAATCTACTGCCAATCATTAGTGGACCAGAGTTCCACTGTGGCGACCCCTAACCGGGAAAAGCCGAAAGACACAACAACAACATTGTGAATTGTGAGTGGATACTTAAGAACACATTTGCTAGGCACCAGTCAGAAAACAGCAAAGATATTAAATGCACCTAATTAAATGACTCAGCTTCATTTTGTATATCCAGTTAGGCTAATATAATCAGTTCAACCAAAACCTTGCCAGAGGCAAACCTGAGTAGAACCACATCCACTTTGGCTGGCCCAGTAGAATTAAGCAGTGTATGTTTTTTTGTGCTTAATAATATAAATAAACACATTTTTATAGAAAATACTGATAGTCAAGCAATGTAGCGGTTGTTATACAAGGCTGATTGAATGCAGGCCAGAGTTCATGTGCAGGTTCTTAGGCCAGCCACATGCCACTCAGTATATTCTAGGTAACCCAGGAAACGAGTGCCATTATGTTCTTCACAGAGCAGAGACTACAGTAACAGAAGTGTTTTTCTTAGAGTTTTAGCCCATGATCAACATGCTTTGTGCCAGTAATGCATATGCAGTGGCAGCAGGCACCACTGTTCCCACTTAGAGGTGTAATGTTGTAATTTTATGTATGGTGTATCCACTCTTCCATATACACCCCCCTCCATTTATTTATTGGCATTTGTTTACTGGGTAAGTCCACTAGGCCAAGAGACCCCATTTTCATTGGAGACCCGGGGAGAAAAGCTCCACAGTCTAACAGTACAAAACCGGTTAGTAAAAGGATGGGAAGTGGGGCACCGAGAGGTAGTGCAGAAAAGAAGGATAGAAGAGTAAAAGTTTAGCAAAGGTTTGTTTTGTTAGTGAGTATGAGTGAGTTTGAAGAGGGGAGGGATGTGGGATAGTGTGTGAATGAACTTGTGGAGTGTGGGCAGTCAGGTTATAGAAGAATGAGAATAGGGGTATGTGCATTGCTAGGGGGAAGGGAGATGTAATTGCAATTCTTTTTTGAAGGAAGTGATTTTACTAGCGGTTCTGATAGCTGATGGTAGAAGAGTTCATAAGCTTGTGGACAGAGAAGGAATAACGCATGTTTCCAGCGGGGAGTTTAGGTTTGTGTACTTGCACTAGTAGTTGGTTTTCAGATCTAAGTGGCCTGTTAGGGTGGTAGTGGGTGAGGATGGAGAAGAAGGCTGGGCAGTATGAAGGTTTGTAAATAATTCTGTGAGCTGTGATTAGCTGTAGGTAGGTGAGAAGATGAAAAGTTTGAGCCAGTTAAGTGATTTTAAGGAAATACAATGATGGGAAGTGAATTTTGTATTGGTTGCAAATATGAAGATCTTGTTGTAACAAGTCTCAAGCTTGTTTTTTTAGGGTGTAGTGGATATTGGTTAGGAGAGGACCGCCACATAGTAGTGAGGGTAAGAGAAAAGTTAAGGCAAGAATTCATTTAGTAGAGCAGTTGAGATAGTATTTTTGACGGTAGAGAGAGCCTAGTTTATAGTTTGTTTTCTTAATATTATTATGGATGTGCAGGTCAAATGACAGATTTGTCGATGATAATCCCTAGCAAATTAATGTGGGAGACAACTTCTATAGTTGCATTGGTTTGAGAATGAATGGTGAAGTCTGTCTTGTCGACGAGATATTTCTTGGGAGTGAATAGTAGCATTTTTGTTTTCTTTGGGTTTAGAGCAAGATGATTATTAGCCATCCAATTTTCGGTAGTGGTGAAGGCATATTGGCAAATCTGCAAAAGTTCTGTGTTGAGTTAGCAGAGCAAATAATGGTTGAATCTTCTGCATATTGTACAACAGATGCTTGTGTGAGGTGGGTATGGAAGTCATTTATAAAAATGCTGAATAAAAGGGGGCCTAATATGGAACCTTGGGGGACTCCTGTGGTAGAGTTAAGGAATGGGGAGAAGGAGTTGTGCCATCTAGTGGATTGTTGTCGATCACTCAGGTAATTTGTGAACCAGTTTAGAGTTGTTGGGCAGATCCCTAGGGTGGAGAGTTTGTTGAGAAGTAGGGGGTTAGGAGACCATATCAAAGGCTTTTGGTAGGTCAAGAAAGAGGGAGGATACAAATTTACCATAGTTTCTGGCTTGATCAACAGTGTCCATTAAGGAAATAAAGGCTGTGACCAGGTCTAAAGCCATGCTGAGTTGGAGAGAGGAGATTGTTTAGTTGTAGGTGATTTAGAAGTTGATAATGAATATATTTCTCAAGGATTTTGGAGAGGGGGAAAGAATTACAATGGGCATAAAATTAGAGGTATCTATGTTGTTACCTCCTTTGTGGTGTGGAAGAACATATGCTTTTTTCCATATTGTGGGAATGTAAGACTCTTGGAGAGATCTATTGAGAAGTATACTGATAGGATAGGCAATAGATCTTGCTGCCGTTTGGAGATATTCTGGAGGTAAGTTGTCGGGGTCACAGGAGCCAGGCTTCAGTTTAAGGAGGAGTTTTGTTATGGTGGTGATGGGGATAGCAGAGAAAGAAAATGTAGTTGAGTTGGGGGGTGCTACTTGGGGGGGGGTGAAGGAAGATGGTTGGCAGTAGTGTCAATGTGAGGGAAAGTGGAGGTGAGTTTGGCTGTTGTGTTAATAAAATATGAGTTTGAGTTGAAGAGGGTGGCTGTTTCACTGGCTGGTTTTTCAGGGAAAGGGCATGGGCTGTTTGTACCAGGATTAATTAGAGATGTAATGGACTTTCAAAACTTCTTAGAGTTTTGTTTGTAATTGCTTTGGAGGTTTCGGTAGTACTGTTTTCTAACATTAATGATTAGGTGTTTTACTTGGTTATGGAGCTGTGTGAATTGTAAGTGGGATTTTGATGCTTTGCCATTTTTTCCATATTTTGTCGCTGGTGTTCATAATTGGCTTGGTGGTTCTAGTAAGCCAGATGGAGTGCTTGGTTTTGACTCTAACAAACAGGGGCTAGTTTATTGAGGATAGTTACAAAGGTGGAGTTGAACTTAGCTTCATTTAGTGGTAGAAGGTTTAGAGTATTCTAATTTGTCATTTGTAGGGATTCACTAAAAATTGTGGGGTTTTTAGTTTGGTATATAGGCATACGTCAAGTGTGTACAGGCTAGGGGATATGTTAGAGTAGTTGGGGAGGGGTGAGGATTGGATTGGGTTAAGGAGTTATGTTTTTGGATATCAGAAGTAGTAGCAAAGGATGCTAGTTCACATAAGAGACCTGGAGAAAGTGTAAGGGTCTGCATAGATAGATAGTTGTATGGAGAAATATCATAGTGAAGTAAAAGTTGTAAGTAGGAAATTAAAGCTTGGGGATAGTATAGATGAAGTAGTAGATAGTGTGGGAGGGAGATGTTTGCAAGCTGATAAAAGGCTAATAGCTAGATTTTAGTCTATGGAAATTGTTTGATTGTATATAAATTGGTGAGTGGTAAGATAGGTGTGTTGATTAGTACTGGTTGATGGAAGTAGGAAGGGTGGCTGCTATTGGTTGGTTGAGTGGCTGGAGGAGCTATGGAGTGAATAAATGTAATTGATATGGGGTGTGTGGGAATGGGGGTAGGGTAGAGGAGTGGCGTGTCCCTAAGTGCAGTGAAGGGGAACAGAGCTGGTTGAGTCAACTGCAGGAAAGGTAAGCTGCTAACAGAAAAACAATCACTTTTGTATGCATAACTTTCTGTTGAAGACAGCCAAAGGATCAAATAGTATACCTAGACAAATTTTATCTATGGTAGGTATAATTTCTAAAAGCACTTAGTGCTGCCTTCACACGGAAAGGATGACACCAGAAGTAGATAATCCATGGAAATGTTATTGAATCAAATGAAATGCAAGATCTCTTGTCCACTTCATTTGCAACTTCAGTAAAGTTTCCTTGGATTCTCTACTGCTGGCATCATTTTCCCTCTGAGAAGAGGGCACTAATCACTTTTAGAGCTCATGCCAACCACAGAGGAATTTGTATGGTTAAATATTTTGATCTTTTTGCTGTACTTTGGGTAGGATTCATTGGATTTGCATTTTCCTGATCTGAAAGTGGATTTGTGGCATTTTTTCCCATCTGCTTGATATACATGGGCATGGTGTTATAGGGGTATGTATATTAAGGCACAGGTGCTGTGTGCCACACGGTAGCATCAACACACACCCTACCTTGTGAGGTGACAGTTTCAGTGAATGCAGGCCTTACATTTTACAGAATAGATGCTAAATGGCTGCCTTTTGGTTTTGGATTGTTGGAACTGACCATGTTGGCTTTGACTTTGTGAAACCAATTACATACTAGGATTTCATCAATTTTGTATACCTGTTATATATTTTTTTCAGATTATAACATCACAGATGATACCTAAAGTAATACATGAAATGAGAACTGATGCATGCATGTCCTTTGCTTACAGCTTTCAGAAAAAATGACAGTCTTAGCTACAGCCTACACACACATGTGCACTTCAGCATACATACACGGCATCTCTTCCTCCCTATCTCAACCTAGAGAAAAAGGATGGAACTCTCCGCTGCCACGTGTCTGTGTACACACATTTCCTCTTTTACTTTTTATTACTGCACGATTAACAGTAGGCCCATCACATAATGTTGTACAATTCATGTATATAGCTGCATGTAATTCCATTTGAGTTTGCACATTCTGTACATACAGACTCAGTGCAGGACTGTCTAAATGCAGTTGGCAATACTTTGTCTGATCAAATAGCTAGGTATGGGCATTTTTAGGCATTAAGCACTGCTTTTCCTTCACTTCAGTTACACACAATATAGGTACGTTATCAAGTAAGGCTTCACAGTAATATCAATAAAATGCATAATGTTCATTTCAGAAGTGATTTCCCCTTTTTTTTGTAATGAAATGTATCCTCTCTGACATGCACTTTGTAAAGAGTTCTTTCTTAAGTACTCAGGGCAGCATTTCTGTGGCCCCACTGGGTTTGGACAGTGATTTGCATAGGCCGTTTGGAAGTGTTGTGTGTAACCAGTATTGTATGTGGGATATATAACTTCAAATACTAGTGAAATAGTAAAAGGAAGCTACATGTCATGTTGTACACATTCCTTCAAGACAGTTCGCTCTAACCATTAGCCCTAGTAGTAGTTGGCTCACATCCTTCATGTCTCTCTCTAATTTGCTCACCATCCAGACACCACACGGGGTCAGAACTGATAGTGTAAGGTATTGTTTGCTGCATTCCTGCATATCACTGGGGAGCAAAGCTTTAAAGATCTATAACACTGTCACCTTACTTGAACATGAGAAAGACAGAACTGCGGCTGTATGACAGAAATTCAGGAATTACTGTGGGCCTAGAAATAACTTAGCAATTATTAATCATTTTTGTTTTATGAGTGCATAAGGTCATACAGAGACTAGATGCTTATGTTACTGATCTGAATATAAGAAATAAAGTTACTTGCATGGTTGTCTTGCAAGACCTAGCATAGTTTGTGGTAAGAAATGAAACAAGGGGCATGTTATTAAAAGAAACAGAACTGACCTTTATCAAATGCTGTGAATGTAGGCAAAGCACGTGAAGTTACTAATTTATTAATTAAAAGAACTGAGGAAGTAGATGTTTGGAAGGTAACATATAAATAAAATATGAAGAGAATGGTAAGAAGGGACTGGAAGAGAATGGTAAGAAGGGACTGGAAGAGAATGGTAAGAAGGGACTGGAAGAGAATGGTAAGAAGGGACTGGAAGAGAATGGTAAGAAGGGAATGGAAGAGAACGGTAAGAAGGGAATGGAAGAGAATGGTAAGAAGGGAATGGAAGGGAATGGTAAGAAGGGAATGGAAGAGAACGGTAAGAAAGGAATGGAAGAGAATGGTAAGAAGGGAATGGAAGGGAATGGTAAGAAGGGAATGGAAGAGAACAGTAAGAAGGGAATGGAAGAGAACGGTAAGAAGGGAATGGAAGAGAATGGTAAGAAGGGAATGGAAGGGAATGGTAAGAAGGGAATGGAAGAGAACGGTAAGAAGTGAATGGAAGGGAATGGTAAGAAGGGAATGGAAGGGAATGGTAAGAAGGGAATGGAAGGGAATGGTAAGAAGGGAATGGAAGAGAACGGTAAGAAGGGAAAGGAAGGGAATGGAAGAGAATGGTAAGAAGGGAATGGAAGAGAATGGTAAGAAGGGAATGGAAGAGAACGGTAAGAAGGCAATGGAAGAGAACGGTAAGAAGGGAATGGAAGAGAATGGTAAGAAGGGAATGGAAGAGAATGGTAAGAAGGGAATGGAAGAGAATGGTAAGAAGGGAATGGAAGAGAACGGTAAGAAGGGAATGGAAGAGAACGGTAAGAAGGGAATGGAAGAGAACGGTAAGAAGGGAATGGAAGAGAACGGTAAGAAGGGAATGGAAGAGAACGGTAAGAAGGGAATGGAAGAGAATGGTAAGAAGGGAATGGAAGAGAATGGTAAGAAGGGAATGGAAGAGAATGGTAAGAAGGGAATGGAAGAGAACGGTAAGAAGGGAATGGAAGAGAACGGTAAGAAGGGAATGGAAGAGAACGGTAAGAAGGGAATGGAAGAGAACGGTAAGAAGGGAATGGTAAGAAGGGAATGGAAGAGAATGGTAAGAAGGGAATGGAAGAGAATGGTAAGAAGGGAATGGAAGAGAATGGTAAGAAGGGAATGGTAAGAAGGGAATGGAAGAGAATGGTAAGAAGGAATGGAAGAGAATGGTAAGAAGGGAATGGAAGAGAATGGTAAGAAGGGAATGGAAGAGAATGGAAGAGAATGGAAGGGAATGGAAGAGAATGGTAAGAAGGGAATGGAATGGTAGAAGGGAATGGAAGAGAATGGTAAGAAGGGAATGGAAGAATGGTAAGAAGGGAATGGAAGAGAATGGTAAGAAGGGAATGGAAGGAAATGGTAAGAAGGGAATGGAAGAGAATGGTAAGAAGGGAATGGTAAGAAGGGAATGGAGAATGAAGAAGGAATGGAAGAAGGGAATGGAAGGGAATGGTAAGAAGGGAATGGAAGGGAATGGTAAGAAGGGAATGGAAGAGAACGGTAAGAAGGGAAAGGAAGGGAATGGAAGAGAATGGTAAGAAGGGAATGAAAGAGAATGGTAAGAAGGGAATGGAAGAGAACGGTAAGAAGGGAATGGAAGAGAACGTAAGAAGGGAATGGAAGAACGGTAAGAAGGGAATGGAAGAGAATGGTAAGAAGGGAATGGAAGAGAACGGTAAGAAGGGAATGGAAGAGAATGGTAAGAAGGGAATGGAAGGGAATGGTAAGAAGGGAATGGAAGAGAACGGTAAGAAGGGAATGGAAGAGAATGGTAAGAAGGGAATGGAAGAGAACGGTAAGAAGGGAATGGAAGAGAACGGTAAGAAGGGAATGGAAGAGAACGGTAAGAAGGGAATGGAAGAGAACGGTAAGAAGGGAATGGAAGAGAACGGTAAGAAGGGAATGGAAGAGAATGGTAAGAAGGGAATGGAAGGGAATGGTAAGAAGGGAATGGAAGAGAATGGTAAGAAGGGAATGGAAGAGAATGGTAAGAAGGGAATGGAAGAGAATGGTAAGAAGGGAATGGAAGAGAATGGTAAGAAGGGAATGGAAGAGAATGGTAAGAAGGGAATGGAAGAGAACGGTAAGAAGGGACTGGAAGGGAATGGTAAGAAGGGAATGGAAGAGAACGGTAAGAAGGGACTGGAAGGGAATGGTAAGAAGGGAATGGAAGAGAACGGTAAGAAGGGAATGGAAGGGAATGGTAAGAAGGGAATGGAAGGGAATGGTAAGAAGGGACTGGAAGAGAATGGTAAGAAGGGACTGGAAGAGAATGGTAAGAAGGGAATGGAAGAGAACGGTAAGAAGGGAATGGAAGAGAACGGTAAGAAGGGACTGGAAGAGAATGGTAAGAAGGGACTGGAAGAGAACGGTAAGAAGGGACTGGAAGAGAACGGTAAGAAGGGACTGGAAGAGAATGGTAAGAAGGGAATGGAAGAGAACGGTAAGAAGGGACTGGAAGAGAACGGTAAGAAGGGACTGGAAGAGAACGGTAAGAAGGGAATGGAAGAGAACGGTAAGAAGGGAATGGAAGAGAACGGTAAGAAGGGAATGGAAGGGAACGGTAAGAAGGGACTGGAAGGGAATGGTAAGAAGGGAATGGAGGAGAACGGTAAGAAGGGAATGGAAGGGAATGGAAAGAAGGGAATGTAAGAGAATGGTAAGAAGGGAATGGTAAAAGGGAATGGTAAGAAGGGAATGTAAGAGAACGGTAGGGAATGTAAGAGAACGGTAAGAAGGGAATGGAAGAGAATGGTAAGAAACAATGTGGAAATGTGCTGTGTAATAAATATAGAAAGGAAAGATATGTAAGGATGTACGGTAGTGGAAACGCTGAAAACCAGTCGTGAGATAACGAGAAAAGCTAGTGAAATTCAAATTTCATATTGTAGGTGTGGCTATATGCATTACAGAAGCATCATCCTGCTTTTAATACATTTTGGAGAATGAGGGAAAAGTGAGTTAAAAGATGTTTTGCATAATGTTGAACAGACACATGAAAAGAACTTGTTGCTACTGTTGAAGTTTTTAAAAACATTGATACAGAGAAATCTGAAACTGTATGAGAGGTACTGGGTCAAGAATGCAAGTCGGACTGCTGACATGCCCAAAAGCAAAATGCTGAATTTAAATTGGACACCAGGTGCAAAGTGGGATATTTTGTGTGACATTATGTATAAAGCATGCTGGTTCAAATATGTTGAACAAAGAGTTGTGTGCACATTAACATGTTTTATCTAGCAAAAGTTCTTATAAAAACTGCTGGTTTGAATAAAAAGTAAGAAATACAAGATGATTTTCAATTCTAGCAAAAACTACATTTACTAATATTTTGGGATGTCTGTGATGTGAGAATCTAGTAACAATGAAACACAACAGTGTGAAGTCAGTGGTAGTGCATGTGAACAGGATCAGTCACAGAGACATATTAAGTAATGTGAAGTAATACAGCAATGACCTTCTTCGGGAGTATGTCGATTTATTTACAGGTTTGCAAGTTTCCTAGAACAGTACTGCACACAAGTAGAACTTGGCACGATGTTAGTAATAAGATGCTTCAAGGAAAGCATCACCACCTCTGAGAAGTAAAACCGAGAGAGAGAATTAAATCAGACTGAGAACTTCAGTATCATTAAGAGGCAATGGAGCCATGCTTTTCAGTTCTAGGTACAGATCAAGATTTCTAGAAACTGAAGTTGGGTAAAGCAAATTCTAAGTTGTGCACATGTATTATGTTATTAGAAAGGCACACATTCCTTAGATCTCTACTGCTCTTTAATCAAAAGCAGAAGTACCACAAAGGCGCTATTGCACAGGTAATTAAAAGCTTATGAGGTGCGGTAAATAGAACTGATGACCTAGTAATGCAAGTGTAGGATACATGGATCTTATTCTAAAACCTCAGTGGTTCTAAAACCTGATTCAGGAAAGGTTAAAGCAACTGTACGAATGTCACGGCCAAAAGAAAATCAGACATTATAAGGGCTTTTAGAAATGATACAGCATCTTCCTGTCGGTATCTAATGCATTTAGGATACCTGTATATGTAAGAAAACTGGAGTAAGACATAGCCTGGTGATAAAGTTTATATAAACAAGAACAGATTTCTGAAATGCTGAGAAAACCGTCACCTATGCACTTTTGTTAAAATACTGTAGTGTAAGTAAGCCAGCTGAGTTGCAAACAGATGTCATTCAGTATGGTATAGGAACTATGGTCCTGTAAGAAAACAGACCAGATATCTGGTAGTGAAAGCAAATAATTAAGTTGTTAATGAACTACTTCCTGTAATCTAGGGTACAGTATTTGAATCCTTCTACCTCCATTTGCCTCATTTTATGACTGTGAGCAACTCCATTAACCAGACAGTATTCCTGGGTCAGTCCTAAAAATGTAAACGTGTGTCCAGTGGGCTTACTCGTTTAATAAATGAATTTAACAAAATTACAAATATGCAAAGGAAATATGCTCAAATAAAAACAAAAAAGAAACTGCTAACAACAGTATGCAGGTGTGTACAAGGTGAAAAGAGTCAGCAAACCATTGCAATGCATAGCTAATACGCCTTTGCACATGGCACCTCTATAACTGCAAAGCATCTTACTTCTTATGTTCTAAGAGAAGCTACACATAGCAGATATATAGTAAGAAAACTAGTAAAGTATATTTACCAACTAGAGATTCTTTGAGTAAGTCTACAATTGATTAAAACATGTTTAATAATTTGACTTTTTTTGAGTAATTCTGCAGTTAACAATGACAGAAGAGAACCAAAAGAATAGTAGAGATCTACTTACTTAGAATTACAGTTAGTGAAAAACATTGCAATGAGAAATGAGAGGCTCCATGTCTTCAAGCAAAGTGGAATTGTATCAAGAAATGGCCTGGAAGGGTGAAAGCAAATAAGCTGTTTTTCACATCTGGGAGGAGAATGAAGATAAGACAAGAACAGACAGCAATTAGTGCAAGTAGAAGCACATGCTGCGCGTAAGTTTTAGCATGGACAACCTTAATGGTCAGTTAAGCCTGTGTGATAGGAACAATGCCTATCAGAGGATTAAACACCATTATTCCTATAGGAGGGTTAAACTTCATTACTTGATGATGTATAGAGATTTTTGTATTTGTTATAAGTTAATAGGTTCTGGGAGTATTTTGTGTGTGTGTTTTGTTCAAGGGCTTTCATTAAAATAAAAAGTCTTGTAAAATGTGTAATAGGTTAAAATGGAAATGACAAGAAACAAATGTGCAAGAGATCAACTTTCCAAACATTACTGGGTGCATATAACACAAAAGCTGGAAATAGACATTTAAATAATAATTTCTTATCATAATGGCTGCACTAAATATATTATTTTGGAGTGTGAATGGCCTCACAGGTACAGACAAAAAAAAACAAGATTATTGAATTATGTTAGGAAATGGAGAGTACTAATAATGCTAAAGGAGACACATTTGAAAAGAAGTGAACATGTGAATTTGATAAAGAAAAGATTTCAGGATGGATATTCAGCAGAATATCGGAGATAAAGGAAAAGGGAAGTACTTGCACTAATTACTAGAGGAGCTCCAATAGTGATAGAAGAGGAAAAATATATGAATGGTGGATTTGTGGTAGTAAGGGCTACTTGCAAGGGAGGAAGATTAAGCTGGCATGTATTTATTTTCCACTTAAAACTGCAATTATGAAGTTTAAGAAAATTTGGGGAGAAATCAGATTTCAGAAGGGAATATTACTTATATGTGGGGATTGGAACTTGATTTGCAAAAGAGAGGACGTATATGGTGGACCTAGAAGGGAAATTTATAAGAAAATGCAGATTTCTGAAGAAATTTATGTACAGAGCACATGAATTCAGTAGTAGGAACTTAGAGAATTTACATATTATTCCTCAAGGCACAATAACTCTGCTAGACTAGCCAGAAGTTATATTTCACAGAAACATATGCATTTAATTGAAAGCTTTGACACACATCCAGTGACTATATTTCAGATCATGTGCCAGTAGCGATAAACAAAAATGCAAGGCAATGAAGTAAAAAGGTGATACTGGTAATTCTCTACTTACCTGTTAAAAAGAGAGGAATTTAAGGAATGGATAATGGGAATTATTTGAGAATTATTAGGAAAGACAGAAATTTCTCCAAAAAGTATAGCTAGTGAGTGGGATAAAATGAAAGTGGAATTTAAAAATAAGGTAGAAATAACGTGAAAAGATATATGGTTAGAAGTAACATGGATTATTTAGAGGGGCTGACAAAGGTTAAAATATTGCAGAATAAGCAGAATCTCACAGAAAAAGAAAAAGGTGCAACTGGAGAGTGGCAAAGAGAAAATAAGGGAGTATCTGGATAATATGCATGAGTTTACAAAGGTTGCCGTTAAGCAACTGTTTTTGATGATTCCAGAGCACAAAAACTCTTAGCACAATGACTTGGGGAGCAGAAAGTAGAAAAGGTTGTAGTCAAATTTTGGGAGGCTATAACAAGAATAAAAACCAGAGATCCTGTAGAGGTATTAGAGATATTTTAGAAGTTTTCTGAAAGTTTGTATAAAGCAGAGGAATGTGGAAATTGAAAAAGTGAAAATGGAAATATTTATGGAATAATTAAGCATGATGAGATTACAGGTCGATGAGGCTCTACAATTTACAGTTAAAATAGGAGGAGATGAAAAAAAAACAGTGATGTATAATCAATCTGTAGGAAAGTCTCCAGAAACAGATGGTATTTCTTTGGAAGTCTGGAAGCTAGGAGGGAAGAAAGTGATAATGATTTGGAAAGTTTTAACTGTATTTCAATTTTAAATCATAATTATAAAGTGTTTATGTTTATAATAGCTAATAGAATGGCAAAGGTGGTGTCAAAATGTACAGATAAGGATCAGTGTGGTTTTGTGGAGAGTAGGCAAACAATAATAGAACAATGATGATCCAGATGGAAGAAGAATGTAAGAAAATACAGCTGTTATTGGTGGGTCTTGATGCTGAGAAAGTATTCCAAAAAAGAGTAAGCTGGGATTTTAAAAGTAGGGCAATGGAAGCATTTGTATTCCATGATACAATAAGATTGATTATGACGCTATATGAGGGATCGAGACTGCAATTAAAGTGGATGGGTCCTCTCTGATAAGTTGTCTAAGCAAAGGAACCAGGCAGGGGGTGTCCTCTTTCTTCTTTGTTATTTGCTTAATATTTAGAGCCATTGGCAAAGAAAATAAGGGACTGAGAAATTCAAGGGTGTAATTGGCATGATAATCAAGAAAAGTTAGCTTTATTATTGGAGACGATATTTTGTACCAATTAAAACCTAGAAAAGGACAGTTCAGTGTTGTGGAACAAATGAAGACAAAAGAGAGGCTATAGCTGTAAATATTCTGTATGCACACATGAAGTGGTTCAGCTAAATATCTTTGGATATTGTTTCCAATGTTGATTTTTTAGGAGAGTTAGACGTATTTCTGTATTATTAAAGTCCTGAGGGTATCAGGGGTTGAAGAGTGACTTCAAGGATATGTTGATGTATGATAACTGCCCTACCTGCTTTTTTGTTTTTTTGGTCCTGTCTGGGGATATTGTATTCTGGAGGCAAGATTTCCTCAGTTCTGATTTCTGGTTGCAGCTAGGTGTCTGTAATAACAAGAATATCAGGAGAATGCAATGCACGGACCATGTTTTATGTTTTGGAAGGACATTTGGGAGGGGATTAGTAGCTTTGGAGAGATAGGGTGTTTTGGGGGGCAAGGTTTGAATAGTTTTAACCACTTAGGTTGAGTAGTGCTCTAAAACAATGGCTTAAATAGAGCCACAAAAATCTATTTTTATGTTTTAGGGCAACTTTTTATAATATGGAGTTGTGAATATAGTGTTTATATTTTAAGAGATCTGTGCATGTAGTTTGATATACATGCTAGGGATATGTAATGATAATATAAAGATAAACTTTGTGTTGAGGTACATTATAAGACATTAGTTATACAAGTATTATTAAAATAAGTAATAGGCCTTCATGGAAGACCTGCTTTATAGGAAAAAGACATAGTGGGTGTAGTATGTTTTATAGGTATTTTAATTGTACTACTTCAATATGTATGGATTGTAGTTAGTGGGAAATGTGAAAATAGTAGAGTGCCAGTGGTGGGAGGGATGCTTGATTAGGTGAATGTAAGGGCAGAGTTTAAGTGTATATTGATGTAGGAGGTGTGTCAGCCTAACAGGAAGGTGAAGCTAGATAACTTTAGGTACGTGGAATTATTGCTGTTAAATAGAAAACAAAATGCATTTGTGTGTTCCCTTAGCATGGATTACATTTTTGGGGATTACTAGATTATTATCTAACCAGATGATGTAGTCAGTATTTTTATGACTGATCTCAGAATTAATGAAATAATGGAAACCTTTTGTGCAGTATGGTAAAATGATGGCAAAGGATAACTGCATAAATACCGGAGGTTGTACAGACATGGGAATTAGTACAGGTGGCAGAATTAAAATAGCCTTGACTGGTTTGTTTTATGCCACAGGAGTGAATATTAGGCTTTATGTTATGTATGTTGTGATTTTTATTTGCCTTTGCTATGAGACAGTTTGCAGACGAACACAATTAGACAACCTAAAAAGCTGCCTGTGTAGTAGACAAGATTATGCTCCGTGTTTGGTAATTAATTTTAAGAGATGGAACTGAACTGTAACTTATACGGCTTCTGTTTATGACCTAACTGATGTATAACTGTTTGGGGGGCACCCAGTTTTGACAAAATGTCACTATCAGTCACTGTGGGCTGGATCTAAATGTGCATGTGAGGCTATCCCTTCACTTGTAGTAATATGGCCAACTGTCAGAATGGCCTATGATAGCAGAACTTCATGCCATCCTTGATAATGCAATGGTTAGGGTACTGTTCAGTGAAAACTCATTTATATCAAAGATTTCTTTGCATTAGTGCAGCATGACACCGAGATAAATGCATTTGTTGCTGTTTGGAATACGACAAATATTAAGATCATGTATCTCAGTAAAATGGGATAGTGAACAGCATATTGAATTTTAATTTGCATGGATTAGAACACCCCTCCCCCCACCAAATTACACTCCAATATAAAGGAAAGGGTAGATGGTGAAGCTTCCTCTTTCAAATTAAAAGGCAAAACCTCTAAAAAAATATGTGAGGATCCAAACTGGAAAGAGTTGGTCAAGAAAAGGCACCCAGATTTTATCTCCATCTCACAAGCTTCAGAAAGTTCCAGTACACTTCTACGGTTTTCTCCCAGACTCCTCAACTAGGAAATCAAGTAACTGAATTGTTCCCCATTTTTGTCACATCCCCATGGGCTCTGGCCATGAAAACCATGATGGATGCAATTACTGAAAAAGTTAAAGCTTTACAGAATGTGGCATCTTAAGGCTTTACAGAGTGTGGTATCTAATAATGCAGATGTAAAGACAAGTAATCTATAGGTGCACAAGCAACTTATTCAAGGTAGTAAGACAAATGGCAAATGTCTCAGTGCAATGGATTTTAGCCAGGCAGGACTGGATACAAATCTCAAATTACTTCAGTTAGAAAACAAAGCACACGAGATGTGGAATTATAATGTACATTTTGTGGGCATCCCCGATTCCGGAAATGAGAAAATATCTATAACTTCTTCTGCTGGCTTAGCCTAGATTATATTATTCCTGGCCAGTAAGTGAATGTGAAGTTATGGAGTCAGTTGACATGATATACTGAGTTGGCAGTAAAGAAAATCATTTCAGGGTGCTTCCCATTATCAATTTTTTGTCACAGACTGTTAGAAATAAGCATGTTGGAGCTTTATCAATAATTATAAGGTTATGGAGGATCAACAGCAAATTCATGTTTCTCAAGATATGCCTCAGTATGTTCTTTATGATGGATCTCAGTTTACAGATATCAGACACTGATTATGGCTAAAACACGTTAAATGGTCAGTTACTCATCCAACTGTATTGGTGGTAGTGAATAAGGTCTCTGAGTCACTTTGAAGACAAAATTAGAAGCTGGGACTGAACTTAAAATATTACACATTTTGGATTAAAAGTTGAGCAGGACTACTGCTACATAGGATTGTTATCCATTGTATAAATGTTAACATTGGTACACTGTATTTTTTTCTAGATGATAAATTATCTGAACACTCAGAAATGGAAGTCGATTTATTTACAGGAAGTAATGTTAAGCATGCCCTTGAAGTTAATACTTTAAGATGTACGTATAGGAAAGTTAAAATATTTTTGTGGGCCAGGACTTCAGATGGACTTTTGTGTTTAATTGCTAAGAGTGTGTTTAATTTGTTAGCATTTTCTGTGCCATTAGACACTGGATAGGTCCGTATTGCTGACAGTGTGGATTAGCTGGTTATGAGTTTCTGTTAGCTTGTTTGGGGATTTTGTGAGATGGGGAAGGGATTGGTAAAATTACTGGCATTGAGGACATTTCTCAGTTGTAAATTCTTATTTCTTATATGTACACATCTTAGAATGTATTCACGTAACATAGATTAGCTGTACAATCTCTTAAAAGGACAACGTTTCTGGCTAATTTATCCCAATTAAACATACATATTTGCTGTTTACAAGAAGTCAGTTTGTTGCAGGAGAATCTTGATAAATGAGTATAAAAATGAGAAGTTTATAGCAAAATGTTTCCGCAGTTTGTCCAGCAAAAAAATTGCAAGGTGTGATTGTGACATTTTTCAACATAAGAGAAAAAGTTATAAAATCAAGAGAGAAAAAGTGTGGGGAGAGGTTTATTTGTGCAATGTAAATGGGTTTATAGGGGAATACTAGGCTAACTGCCCTGAAGAGCCATTTTAAGCCTAACCAATAACTTCAGGTCAGAATCGCACTCCAAACCTTGTGCTTATGATGTGAAGACCTTAACTATTATGCCAAACCCACCACCCACATAAAACCAATGGGATAATACCATTTTAATACAGGTCACTGAATCTGAAGTATTGACTATTTTAAAAGAGATACAAGAACTGGAAAGAGGGATCTTTAGAAAAGGGAACAAGCAAATTATAGAGAAATCAATGGAAATTTGTGGGAACAATACATGCAGAATAATGTTCAGCTGGAAGAAAAGTGAAATTTAAGGGAAAGCAGGAATTCAGCAACTTATGTATTGTTAGACTGATGATAATTACAAAAAAAACATTGATGTATAATGCCTGTAAATGGAAAAAATATCAATATGGTTTGTTTTCTTTTCTGTTAACTAATTTTCCCCATGTCTTAAGTGATAATTTGATAAAGGTATTTAAAAAAAGACAAAAGGAAGTTAAAAGATCCAGGACCTAGATGTTAGTTTGACATTACTGAAACTCAATTTACCCTTCCAACTGTAAAAATATACAACCAAATGGATAGAAGTGAGGAAGGAATGTTTGCACTATTCCTGTGTAGATGAGGAATGAAACATCATCTCGATAGAATGTATATTATAGTGGAATCCAAATGGTATCCCATTAATGGATGGAGTTAACCATGAGGCAATTATAAAGAAATATTTTATTAAGAGTATTCATAATGATATGCCTATATAAATGCACATCAGATGACTGCAGTAGTGGTGGATTATATATAGCTTTATAATCACTCCAGAGAGGATAGCGCAGATACAGATGGTTTAATGTCGATAGTTAACAATCAACCACCCACAGTTTTTTTTCAGAATTTTTTATACCCAGAAATTAATAGACTGAAGCGTAACAAATCTCCTTGCCCTGACCATGGTTATTTCTAATAATTCCTTTCATATTTCTAGCAGTGCCTGAACAGAGTCTTTTTCTGAATCTGTTTCTCTGTGTGTTTGTAATTTGACTTTAATCACTATGCTAGGGTTTCCTAATTGAAAAGAAAAAGCTCCTAAGGAAAAACTCAACACCTGTCTCTCCAAAGGCTCTTGTTTGTCCAGCCACAGCGAAGCATTCAAAGATTGCTGGAGATCTTTGGTTGCACCACAAATGAGAGCTAATATTTTAACTTTCATACTTCTGACACACAAACTTTTTATGAAACTCTTGTGCTGCTTTTGTTCAAAATGTTACATATACATTGTATCCCTAACTGGATTTCATCCCCATCCCAAAATTTAACAAAGGTGCTTATCTGTGATTATGAACAGAAACCTCCAGCTGTAAGTAGTTTCCAGCTAGTATATCTTTCTCACAACTGATTACAAAATAGTGATATGTGCTGTGAACTCATATTTACTACAAATAATAAAGTTATTTCTTCTTCTTAGTTTGGATTCATGCAAGTGAGATTGCTTTCTTATTTAAACCATCAACGTCAGGCTTGTAACTGTTTAAGATGGCTAAAAAACAGACTCTGCGTTCTTAGCCATTTGTGTGCATGACATTTTAATGCATTATATTTTAAGTAGAAACTGACTTTCCAAGTCTTACAAAATTTAGTTACAGACCAGGTACAAAATGTGATAACATGCTTTTTTAAATTTAATTATTATCTGTAAAATAAATTATTAATTTCATACAGAAGAATGAAATAAGACAGCGAGGTCTGTTGGCTTCATCCTTGTTTATGTGATCTTTTGTGGGGTGATTGCACTTAATTATATTGGCCACAGATTAAATCAATAGACTTTGCAAAAACTTATGAGGATGGTTTAATACTATTTTGGTGCTGCACTGTGGCTTTTTGAACTAGTTCACTGATTAAAATATTGGGTATAAGGTGCATTAAATGAAATCTAAATTAATATATTTGGAAATTGATGATTTCTTGTTTCATATAATCCTGAATGTTTGTAGAACTCTCTAACTTGGGTCACTCATATACGAGAAAGTGTTTTTTCAGCCAATTCTAGAAATATTTATAACTTTTTATATAAATAGGTCAGCAAAGACAAAATTATCACCCGTCAATGATAATGATTTGATATACACACATAAATGCTCTTTTTTTGTTGCTAATTAATTTACTCCCCCTCTATAGGAATCAAAGATGGTGACTGTTTCTTAAATCTCTTCAGAGAGGAGGTTTGCCCCACATGTCATAGGCAAATATTGAGAGAGAATGGGCAAACCTTGAGGTCAGGTTGCCAAATCTTGAACAATATGCTGTAGTGCAAAGTACAGCTAATATGTAGTACTGGAATATGTGGAATACTACTAATGGACAGCCACTGATCAAACAGATGAGTTCTACTTATTTGATGGATATTTTTCTAACTCCTTGGTTAAGTGCAAGGTAGACTAGCAAGGTCAGAAATATGAATCTAAATTTCGGGATTATTTCAGGCAGATTTTAAGATAATTCCACATTATCCCCATGTCATCTATGTTAGGGAGTCTAGAATGGATCTTTTCATTGAAAGATATTTTGAGGTTACACATCATTTAGGCATATTAAATTTATTTTAGGAACCAGCTAAAATAGAAAATTTAAATATAACATTATTGCTAATTGTTGGCTCAAATGGTTACTCCAGGGTCTGAAGGCATTCTCTGTAAGATTTTTAAATCTTCAAAATAGTAGACCTAACTAAATATATGTATCATAATTTTCTGGAAAATATCTCAGATGAAATAAATTATTACAATGACTTGGAAAATGAAAGGTTTTAAGATTATCTGTCGAGGTAATTGGCATAGATGTTGAAACAGAATAAACACATACAAGTCTCGATAATGAGATGATTGTTATAGATATTTTTTAAAGTCTGTTGGTTCTCATTGAAACAACAATCAAAATTTAATAACCAGCTCCCAAATGCTGGTATGGATGTAGCTCAGTGTACTCTTGACTTCATTGTTGGTGGGAATATCTACCGATCAAAGATTGTCGGATTCATACTCTGACTATGTTAAGTGAAAACTTTCACTGAAAGAAGTTTATGAAAGAAAATTTTTGCTATCAGCACTGACTAGGCTGGGTAATGAATGAATGACATAAAAGTTTTGTTTTAATATGCATTACTGCAAAGAGACATTTCCTAAATTGATTTCATATGCCAGAGCAAATTCACTTAATTTAGAGAATCTGGTAAACCTCTGTTGAATTTTTTCCCCAAGTTATTATTCATGCTTGATAGAAGGGCCAGAAGAGGACAAGAGGCAACTAGGTTTTTATCATATGATACATAATTTCACATTTCCTCTGGGAAGTAGATGTTTATGCTCATATGTGTTACTGTTTGAAATTATTTTTTAGTATTTTATAGAATACTTACTTTTGAGATGTTTGATGACTTATACAAAGAAATGAGAAATTACATTAAAAAAATTGTAAACCCAAAACTCTGTGTTTTCTTATTTGTATGTTGAAATTGTGTTTATTGTCAACAAATTTGTAAACTTGTTTCACTAAGCCCATTCTAGAACATACATTTCTGTTCAAGAATATTACTGTTGGCTTCATACTGGCTATTTCATATGTAAGATTACAGCATGCAAAACTAAATCAGTTTTGTGCTTCATTGCTTCATGGACTTTGCCAATTAGGTTTATAGCTGTCCCAGTTTCCTTAAATGTTTGCACAGATCTTTCAGCCAAGCATTCATGGCTGACATTGGAGGTACAGGTGTAAAATATTAAACACCATTTTGGTTCATAAATATTTGAGAAAGCTGCACCATCTTAAGCGTAGCAGTTCATTTCATTTTTTGTCCATCTCCAGCAAGTTATACTGACCCTCCTGTGTCTTATACACCTAAGTTTAGGTTCTGTGTTTTACCTTCATGTCTCATAGGCAGAATGATTTTGTCCTTCTGAGATGTTTTATTCCTCTGTTTTAGGTCTTCAGTAGTACATATGACTTGACTCTTTTTTTTTTTTTTGGCAGACAGATGAGCTCTTCTATCCAAAGTGCTAGACCTAATACTTTCTGGAGTGATTCAAATAACTTCTTCATCAGTTTGTCTTGTATAAAAACTGTGATATTACCTTCTGTGTTTGACTCCATTTTGTCTAACTTTTCATTTGTCATTTTGTACAAATGCTTTGATTTCTGCTTTCCTTGCTACATTCCTTTGTTTGACTTTCATTTTATTTTATGCCATTTTCTAGTTACACACTCAAAATAAGGTCATTTTAAGATCCCTCTACCAGTGTTTTTGTTTTAACCAACACATTTCATCTTTATAGGCTTTCAGCCATGGTAGAACGATATTTGCCTTATATTTTGTTAATGCAACAGTTACTGCATTTTAAACTCTAATGTGTATTTGGTTCTTATTTCTATTGCTACTGCTATGTTGAATGCCTTTGCTAGTGCCATATCTGTTTCAGAACACAGTCCATTATGCTTTCCTATGTGCATCACATGGCTGAGTCCTAAGACATCTGCAGTCTTTAAGCAAACTGAAAATGGTCAGCTAACCTTTGTAGTTATACTCTAAAATTATTTTGAGTCCCATTTATTTTCAGTTGTGAAGTATAAAACATTCTGCATGCATCAAACCTTTTGGATTTATTTTTGTAAAAATCTTTACACTGCCTTTGAAAGATCCTTTGGATGCTATGTCTGATACCAGCGAATCTGTAAAACAGTCTGTAATTTTCAACATCATTAAATTCAAAAGTACTGATTTTTTTGTTATTTAGAACATCATTAGCTGTGTATACAGTTCTGTTTCTTCAGTAGATGTTGCTTAAATGTCTATGGTAGCACCAAAAGTGCTATGATGTCCAGCATGCTCAGACTCAACCATATCCATTTTACCTAATGATTAAGGCTTTCTTCCAGAATATCATGTGCGCACTGTTTTTTTTTTTTTTTTTTTTTTTTTTGGCATCAAACAGTACTTATTCCTTCGCATTGAAATATAGATTCTTTAACTATGTGCACAAAGTCACTTAACATAAAGTTGTCTGCTCTGGTAAGTGAAAATTACTTTATTGTGCTTTAACACAATTTGTTCACAAAACTCTACTCTCCAATTTCAAGTTTTCTCTCAACGTATGACAAGCCATCAGTCCACCTTCCTATAGATTATTGATCCTAGTCATTCTCTGATGGAGTGCATCTTAATTCAATAACTGAGCGCCAACTGGAAGTGAATATGTCCACACAGCCATGGGAAGAGTTTTTGTTATTGTCTTCACTCCATTTTCCTTGTCTGCCCAAAATGGCCCACTTTACTTTGGATAAGGACTTCCCAACCTGTAGGTGATTGAAGTGGACTGCTCCTTCTTACAACAAGTTCCTACTCCTACCTATTTGAATACTGAGTGCTACCATCCCTGATTTGGGAGACCAAGCCTGTGTTCCCTGTTTATGCTGCATTGCAACTGACAACAAGCTTTCACTTAATGTTAGCAAATGCAGCTAACAATAATCCCTCCCCCAGGATGGATGAGCTGGAATCTGTTGCTCTTGCCTCCCGTCCTCCACGTGACTCCTTTAATGCCTGAAGTGTTACTCAAAGTTGGGATGGCTAGGCTGTATTCAGGGCTTTATCCCTCTGTGCTATAGAGCCAGTTATTACTTTGCCCCCTTAAAGCTAAGACACTAATTTGATCACTTGTACTCTTGGATGAAAATCAAATTGCAAGATCTCCAAAGTCAGTTGTTGTACTCTGGAAATCTTGCAGTTTGATTTTCATGCAAAAGTCAGTTGTTTGAACCCCCAATTTTCACTTTGTAAGTTGTTTTGTAATGTAAATCCATTTGAAAGTTCATAGGTTAAGTACTAGACTAGCTGTCCTTGCAGGCCATTTTAAGGCTAGCCAATTTTCCTTCAAAGGTGAGATTTGTGCTCTGTACCTTGTGCTTGTGAGGTAACATCTTAACCATTATGCCATTCCCAAACAACAAAAGTCCATCTTGTTTTTTTTTAATATATGTACAGTCATAGGAAGCCCTCATTTTAATTATAATTCTTATGTAACTATTTGGTCTTCCATTTCGGTCATCATTAAGTTTTCTTCTCAACTGCTACACTATTTTTTATTTTTTACAACTTTAGCTCACATTTTGCTGTTTTATATATATTTTAATATGCCTGCATGCTTAAGCCAACCATATCACCAATATGCAGTTTATTTGTACAGCAGAATATTATACTGATATAGTCCTAGATGTTGCATTTAATTCCTTTTCTTTATGTTTAAGCAGTTAACTACAGCTGGGTGTGGGTATATCAGGATTTACCCACGGTCAAAGGGGTAGCTAGGCATACTCACTGCACTCAAGTGAGTACATTTTTGGCTTTGTTTTACTGTATTAACCCACTGAAGCAACAAAATTAGGGACAAACTGAGATGAATAAAACAAAATCCACGTCAGCAGAACCAGCAGCAAAGAATCCAATATTAAGTGTTTTATTAACATCCACTTTTCGTTCAAAAAAACTGAACTTCTTCAGACAAACATCAAAAGGTAACAAATGTAAAAAAAACTCCTTAAATGTACAATTAACAACACATGGTACATTTGAATGGACCAACCAACTGATTAAAACTCGCTGACATCAATGTGTGGGAAAAAGCTGATCTCAAAGCTTCTTAAAGTGCTAGTGCATACAAAAGTCAGGTCTTTACAAATTGTGTTTTAAAATCAAACAACTAACCAAAATAAAATGAAAATTATCAATGGAAATGTGTCTAAACATTATTTAAAACCAAGAAAAATGAAACATAATAAGTAAAACCAATTTGATAACAAAAAGTAAGAAATAAAACATAAAAAATAATGAGTCATAAATGAAGAATGAAAATAAAAAATGAAAGTAAAAAATTAAAAAAATGAAAAAATAATAAAAAAATAATAATAAAATTACCTCTGCATACTTCTGAGTTTCAGAATGCAAGCTAGACTCACTCTGTCATTGAGACCAGGGGGTCTATATGAACAGAGTCTCAGCTGCCAAATCACTTCTAGGCGCTGTAATAATAGTTGGAAAGGACCCCCCCCGATATCAAAGGGAACCTGTCCTAACACCCTAAAAGTGAAACTATGCTGAGGGTCGTCATTAACGTGTTTTGCCAAAGCGTTTTCACACTTGTTTTTCCTGATACAATATAAATGCTCATAGATTCTTTCGTTAAAACCTCTGTCAGTCTTGCCCACATAAAACGCTGGGCAAGACTGTCAGCAAGCTAAATAAACAACCGATCGAGATTTACAATTAAATCTACCAACAGTGGAGAAAGAAGACCCAGCAATTTTAAATCTCGAACCAGTGGCAATGTGCCTGCACATGTTGCAACTCTCACATTTGAAAGTGCCCTCTACTCTAACACGAGTGTTTTTTTTTGTTTCTAATATCCATTTGAGGTTGTCACCCCTCCTGAATATAAAACTAGGCAAAGTACCAAACCTGGCTTGTAAGGCATCGTCACACCAGAAGATACTCCAGTTCTTGACAAACACCTCCTTGATTAAGTGAATCTCAGCACTATTAGTGATGAAAGAAATAGAGGTGTCTACTTTGTTGTTGTCTACAAAGACTTCAGGCATGACTGGGGGTGAATGTTCTAGTGGACAACTTATGAACAAACTGCTTTGTAAAATAGGTTTATAAACACCCCCATACCTTTTAGTCTGGACCTCAGTGACCAGGTCCTGAATAAACTTGTCTGGATAACCTCTGTGTAAAAACAATCCCTTAATGAACTCACGTTCTTCTAAAAAGGGTTCATCATCAGATACCATTCGAGCAGCGCGAACAAGTTGCCCCTTGACTACCCCTCTTTTTTGGTGCCCAGGGTGGGCACTAGTAAAGTGTAACATGGTGTTAGAATAGGAACTCTTACGAAATATTTTAGCCTTAAAGCTACCAGCAGAGATATCTTTGTATAAGTTTACATCCAGATAAGAAATTCTAGAATCAGACTCTACAAATGTAAAATTCAAAAAAGACGTGCTGGAATTCAGATGATCCATGAAAGTCCCCACATCATTAATTGAACCTTCTGTCAATATAAAGATGTCATCCAAAAATCTGGTGTAAAAATCGATTTTGAACTGACCATTGCGATTACCAAACACATATCTGTGTTCCCATTCGGCCATTACGATGTTAGCAAAACTGGCCCCCACTGGTGAGCCCATGGCTACACCAGTCTTCTGTAAATATATCTCTCCCCCAAATGTTACAAAGTTGTACTTCAAGATGACGTCTAACAATTCCTGCACTGTAGAGTCTGATTCTAGAATTTCTTATCTGGATGTAGACTTATACAAAGATATCTGCTGGTTCTTCTGACGTGGATTTTGTTTTATTCGTTACTGTATTAACCCCCTAGTTGTTTTGTGCAAGAATGGGCATGGCCAGAGCAATTGATATGCCTAATAGCTGTGACGTGGAGTGTAATTAATACATTGACATGCCATGTAGATTTGCCTGTGACACTGTGAATATCGATTGTCTAATTATAGTTTACCCTCTTCCTCAATGTAGTGCGATCTCGGAGTTGGTGGATTAAAGTAGCTGATGGTGTGGGAGGTGCCCCCCTGCAAAAGCAAAGAGAAAAAAGTAATATTTGTGTGTGTGTGTGTGTGTGTGTGTGTGTGTGTGTGTGTGTGTGTGTGTGTGTGTGTGTGTGTGTATGCATAGATATGCATGTAATAAAAGTGCAGTCATACATTTGGGTCTTCTTTAAAATGAAGTTCTTAGCTCATGCATTTTGTTTCATCAGTGTTACTCTTTCATTTGTTAACTGCTGCTGGACAGTTTGAAGTGTGTTGTGGCTTGGATTATCCCTTTTGGAGCATTTGTCTCTTTTGCTGCTGGGGGGGGGGGTAATCCACACACATAGTGTCAGAATGGGTAATAACCCTGTTGTGCATGGAGTGTGCGCTTAATGGTCTCTCATTTTGGTTAATAATTTTGCGCAGTAGTTCTTAATCCCTCCTAAAACTGGCAGTTTGGGGAGCATATAGTGGACTACCCTTAATGACAATTAGAGCTGTGGGCTTACTTCTGAAAATGCAGATTTTACTCACTTCATATTTTGTCAACTTCTCAAGTTAATAGCACTAATACCTTAAAAAAACTTTGATTGTCGTGATTTATGGATTTGTCCCCAGTTCTAGAGGTAAGAGCTTGAAAGCTATCATACGAAACAAGTAAGATCTAAAAACATAATGCTGTGCATGGGAAATTACAGTGCAATATGAAAAGTATTTCTTAACTTTTGCATGGTGTACTAATGTCAACATCTGATTTCTGCATGCTGACAATCCCAGATGAATATTCATATGTACGAGTAAAGCATCAAGGTGTTTATTCATGAATTTAGTAAAATGTCATCTGGTGCTGAGTGGGCCTTGCTACTACACATCTAGGGTGTTAATACAGTAAAACAAAATCTCCCTCAGGAACTTTATAGTTCAAACAGTACATAATGTTTAGAACTGTCTGATTCTCTGCTTGTACGGTGCTATACAAAACATGCTTTTCTAAGAAGAATCTACCTCTAAAATTGTCTTTTTTTATGACTACAAATGGCAACAGTTGAAAATAGTGTCTCTTTCTGAACTGCATAGAGGCAGAATTTGGAGAATTGAGTACATTTTTAAATGGTAGGTGGGCAGTGGGGGCAACAGTATAAGGTTTGAGTACAAAATATACATTCCTGCTTATGCCCCTGCCCACGGTTGGCATGGTTTGATCATGCTGGTGAAGTCTGAGTGATTAAACAAAGCCAGCTGTGGGCAAATCTTCGTATACCCCTACCCAGGAGTGAATTATTGCTATTATACAATGACATTATTTAAGAAAGAAGTTGCTTAGCTTTCTTTAATGTCTTTGTGTAAAGGTGCTGAAGTGTTCCTCTGTGTTTATTTTTCTTTATTGACATACTGAGCATGCATGTGAGACTTGCATTCCCCCATGCAGTGCAGGAGAAGCAGTGGAGAAAACAGAATCTCCGTTGCTGTTTTTCTTTTTTTTTTCCCCTCAACATTTTATAAGGGATAGTGCAGAAGTAGAAGGAAAGTCAGGTACGCTTTTGTTTATTTTTGAGAATGTACCTGATTTTTCCTTTATTTTGATCTTTCCCTCAGCATATTCCAATAGAAAGTCCAACTGCTCAGTGCTACTTCAATGGTCAGCAACTGATTGACCAGCCCAACAAGCGTGGTTGTTTTTGAATAAAAATTAGCCATTGTTGTATAATTACAGGAATACAATGACGTTGCTAGCAAGATAGTACAGGCATACTTCTAAACATGGGTTTAAATTTGCATACACAATATCCCTACAATATCCATGGTATTTTCTCAAGTTTTAATGCAGCTGCATAGCTGTTTTCTTGTACTACACTATGTTGTGAACCTTCAAAGCTGAATCGGTCTTTACGTTAGTTTTTCTTCTGAGTACTACAAGAAACTCTAATTTAAGATCTGATATGAATAAATACCCACAGGAAAAAAAAATCTCTTATGAGAAGACGTTTGATTTCAGAGCTGCTATTTAGACAAAGGATTTAAAAATACGTAAGTTCCCAAAATTTGACTTCAGGCGGTGTGACATATTTCATAATCTCTTATCTTGTTCCATTTGTTTCTAGCAGCAGCTGTTCACTGCATACACTCAGCATTGTTAGGTATTTGCCCCAAATGTTCCTCCGTGTCTTATTTATCATTTGATTCGTGGCCAGTTGATGAGCTGGCAAGTACCTAGCACTAAAATCAATCTCAGAAAGTGTCAAAGATGAAAGAGGTCCCTAGGCGTATATCACTCTTTTTCCTTGTACAAGAACAGTCTATTTCTTGGATCTGCAAACTTTGGGAGTCGTCACCCCTTCTACACTTCTAAGAAATATCTTTGATTTTTTCCCCTTTTTATCTCTTTATCAGTGTTTGTATTTAGTCAGTTCACTGTACACCAGCTAGCTCCGAGTGTATGTGTGGAAAAATACTGAAGTCAACATATTTTGTATTCTGTATTTAAAGGGTTAAGCAGAAAAATGTTCACTGCGTGCAAACTGAAATGTTCTGGAAAATGTTGATCACTGAGGAATGCAGGAGTTAATCTTAAACCACTGATAAGGAAGTTAATGGTGCAAGAATAACTGTGGTACTGGCTGGTAAAAACAAGTAATCAAACTATCAATTTTAATGAATGTTCTGTGTGCTACGTGTATGCGTGCAGGAGGGTCTATATAAGGAGAACTCAAAGTACAAGTAGGCAGACTGCTGGCATATTACTATCATGTAGCAGATCTCCATGCATGTAAAATTAAAGCTGTTTTACTTGCTTACAAGAACTTGGTGTGATTCTTCCAGAATATGTTAGAAGAGTAAAATCTTTCGACATAACTGGCCAACGTTAGGGGCGGCCTGCCTTGTAATCGAACAAAGAGAGGCTGAAAACCTGCAGGTGGAGAGAGATCAGGCTCTCCTCGAATGAAAGACCTCCAACTGAAACAGGTTGAAATTAGAGGCCAGTCACTCTTTCCAGATTCAATCCGTGAGGTGGCAGCGAAACAGGGCGGAGGAATGACAAAGGTAAGCAAAAGAAAAGCTATTTTTGTTGTTTCTGATTGGAATTTTTGTCTAAATTTTAAGGGACTAGTCAAGGGAGAAATTGAATTTTCTCAAAGTATAAGGGGTATATGTGAATAGATTCCATATACAAGAGATCTCAGGAACAGGAATAGTTTCGTAAGAGAAATGGGAACAGGAACCAGTTGCCAAAGGCGACAAAACTGAAGATGAAAAGTTTATGTTTGATTTACACCCAAAGAATGTAAAGTATTTAGATAAATGGAAAAAGGAACATGGGTTTAGTGGATGTTTAAATAAGTCAGAATGTCAAAATCTAGTAAGATTACTGCGCAAACAGGCAGGAAATAAGACAAGGAAGCAAAAGAAGGTAGGGATTCCCCAGGCACAGAAATGGCTGGAGGAAGCAAATAAATAACATAAGGAACAAAATTTGAAAAAGGGTGTGGTAATTCAAGTGAAAGAGATGTGTACTTTGTTAAAAGGAAGATAATAAAACTTCCAAGTGTGCAGAACTAGAATAAAGACTCTCTTAGATAAAATAGAAGAACATTGGAAGCCCAAGGCAGATTGGACTTGCATTAATCAATGCATTCAATCAGATGACGAAACCGTAGACAATTATCTACATCGTCTCACACAATGTTTTGATGCTCATAGTGGGTTGATTAAGGCAGAAAATCAGGCAAATGACTCGCCCTATGAACAGCAACTGAAAAATGCATTCCTAAAGGGCTGCAAGACAGCCATTGGTAACTTTATACAAAAGCATATGATCACACACAGGACAGCGCGTCTACAGCCCCTTATGGATTATGCTAGACATGCTGAGAAATACCTGAAGAAAAAAAAGATAAAAAAGCCCAGACTTTTACAGTTAGCGAAGATGGAACTTTAATGTTAGTTCAAGGTTCCATAAATCGTTGGAAGAGGGCGTGGCAGGGGAAGAGGGCGAGACGGGAGGCATAAGTCATTCTGAGGATTTCGAGGGTAGGCAAAAGAGGAGTGTTTTAAGTGCGGTAAGAAAGGACATTTCGCCAGAGATTGCAGAGGACCGGAGAAACCGATGGTTGCTTCGGTGGTACCGCATGACTATATGATGGTCAAAAGGCGTAGATGGAGGGTATGAGGAAGAAGAAGAAAGTGAGAATGGGGAAGTAGGTATAAGTGAAGGCGATGGGTGGGGACAGGAAATGGCAGAAAATGAGAAATATCAAATGGTAAATCTAACAGCACTAGCATCAACTATGCAATTGGAATCCCAACCAGTGATCACATTGCAAGTTGAGGGCCGAGACATAGAATTTCTTTGTGACTCAGGGGCTTCTCGAGCGTTAGTCAGAAGTACTGCCATATCATCCGATGTTACCTCGGATGAATATGTGCTTGTAAAAGCAGCAAATGGTCGTATTTACAAAGAGCCATTGTCCAAACCTCTGTGGTTTACCGACCCAGAGGCGAACCAAACCATACGGTTCCGAGTAATAATTTCAGAAATCTGCCCAGTACATTTACTAGGAAGAGATTTAATGCAAGTGTTCGGTATAGCAGCCGTCCCAACCTCCACGGGGATGGTGGCAAGGAGAATAGAACTGAATAGTGCAATGCTATTAGAGGGGCAGGGAGATCTACATTACTGGTATAGTAATGATTTGATAGAGACAGGCCCGCAGAGTGTAGTGACGGCTCTTACAAATTTGGCATTAAGCAAATACGGCATAACTAATCCGAAGGTGTCAGATCCATTACATTGCACAATGTATTACAGAAGATGTGCGGACCTGATTTAGAATCTGAAAAGAAATTTCTTAGTTTTAAAGTCACCAAACTAGTATTGCATAGCCTTTTTGGGACACACTAGGTAATTCTGCAGTCACATGTAGCCTTACAAGGGATATGCAGCTGCTGTATAAGAATGAATTAACCACACATATTTCAGTCACGGAGGGTAAAGGAATGTCATGGTACCTCGTGGGTAAGAAAATAACTGAATGGGTAGGATGGACACCAGAACAGTTGGCAGGTAAGGGCATTCAGGTTCAAAAACTTAACTGGGTTACACAAGCCAGACCGACCATGCACCTCAGGGAAGACAAACCGATACAATCCCCTGGGACATTATGACTATGTCTCCTTACCCCATGGAAGAATCTCAATTGCAGATGATTCCAAACTCATTATAATCGAGGGTCAGCACGATATCGGACTGATTAGAGCGGCAGGACAGGTGAAGATTACACCCAAGTCAGAATTTAGACCTCATAAGCGGCAGTATCCCTTGAGCAGAAAGGCAGAGGAGGGCATTTTACCGGTAATCACAGCACTTTTGAAAGCTGGAGTATTAATTCTGTGCACAGACTCACCATGTAATCGCCCTTATTTCCAGTAAAAAAAGCGGATCGGACATGGAGGATGGTACAAGACTTACACGCAATAAATCCGGCGGTCGTACCTGGCCTCGCCATACTCCCGAATCCGTCTATTCTGCTGAACGATATCCTTCCAACGGATAACTACTTTTCTGTAATTGATATCAGTAATGCCTTTTCTCTATTCCCTTGCAGGAAGATAGTAGATTTTGGTTTGCATTTACGTTTATGGGCAAGCGTTATACCTATACCAGGTTACCGCAGGGATACTGCGAAAGTCCGACCATCTTCTCACAAGAGATGTCCACCAATTTGGCTCAGTTCCAACCCGCCCAAGGATGCCACCTACTACTGCGTGGATGATATCCTCCTGGCGCGACTACGGAAGAACTCTGTAAGTCCGAGACTATTCGACTACTACACTTTCTGGCACACGAAGGACATAAGGTAAATAAGTCTAAGTTACAATTTTGTAAATTAAAAGTACGTTACCTGGGTTATATTATCTCTGGGAAGGGCAGGCGATTAGATGACAGCAGAAAGAATGCTATTTTACAAGCCCCCATGCCAACTACAAAAAGAAATGATGTCCTTTTAGGCATTACGAACTTCTGTCGTAGTTGGATTCCCAACTACGCCGAAGAAGTGCACCCGCTATCAGACTTAATTTTTGCAATACCAATGGCGGCAAAAGATTTGCTGCACTGGACAGACAAGGCAGTACAGGCATTTACTAGGATCAAGCAACTGATAGCTGGGTCAGCAACATTGGGGTTTCCAGATTACAGTAAGACCTTTATACAGACTGTAGATTGCAAGCAGGGATTTATGACATCTGTTTTAATGCAAATGTATGGAGATAAGTTAAGACCATTGGCATTTTACTCTAGCAAATTAGACTCAGTAGCACGAGCATTACCACACTGTGTGCAAGCAGTAATTGCAGCCGCTTTGGCGGTACAAGCGTCTGCCACGTTGGTATTGTTCCATGATCTTCACGTTAAAGTCCCGCACTCTGTAGCAGTCATCCTTCTGCAGGACAAGTTAACATTTCTGTCACCTAGCAGACATTTATCTTGTATGACTACGCTGTTATCGCAGCCACACATGACAATTGAGAGATGCACTACCTTAAATCCAGCGACATTGCTACCTGTTGCTGAAGACGGTATTCCGCATGTATGCTTAGATCTCATACATTCTAAAGTTCTACCAAGACCGGATCTTAAAGATCAACCCTTACTACATGCGGACTGGACACTGTTTGTAGATGGGTCAGCACGCAAAACAGAAACAGGCACCACGCAGGTAGGGTATGCAGTTACTACTGCAACTCAGATAATAGAGGCAAGACCACTCCCTGGGAACTTATCCGCTCAAGCAGCGGAACTGATTGCTGTGACAAGGGCATGTCTCCTTTCAGAGGACAGGAATGTCACTATCTATACGGATAGTTAATATGCCTTCGCTACGGTGCATGTGTTTGCTCAGCAATGGAAAAATAGGGGGATGGTTACAACCTCGGGGAAAGACATTATGCACAAAGACCTAATCCTTGAATTACTACAAGCCGTCCAACGGCCACGGAGTTTGGCCATCTGTAAATGCGCTGCTCATACCCGTGCTAAGGACCCGGTATCACTTGGTAATGCCCTAGCAGACAAAGCAGCCAAAGAGGCAGCTATGTCCAGTCCCTTTTCACTTGAAACCACACCTACAGAATTACAACCAACAGATAAATTTGATTTGCAAACCTTACAAGTCATGCAGGAACTTAGCACAGTACAGGAAAAACAACGCTGGACTAGGTATGGTGTTAGGCAGAACAAAGGAATCTATGTGGGACGGATAATAAATATGTTTTGCCTACTAATCTTTTTAGATATGCAGCACTAGTTGTGCATGGCCCTTCCCATCTGGGCCCTGCAGCTATGGTTAGAATTATCCACCTTACCTTTTGGACCAAGGGTTTCATTGCATATGCAAAACGTTTTTGTCTATCCTGCATAGTATGTGCTAAATACCACGGGGGAGGGGTCAGAGTTGCTCCGGCATCATTTCCAACACCCCCCTATCCTTTTCATACAATATGTATGGACTTCATCAAATTGACCCCGGCACAACTAAAGAAGTTTGTGTTAGTAATAGTAGATGCATTTACTAAGTGGGTTGAGGCTTTTCGGTGACACATCCGGATGCTCAATCAGTGGCTAAAATTTTGGTCAATCACATCGTCCCGCACTTTGGACTTCCTACACGCATCTACTCTGACAACGGCACGCATTTTGTCAATCAGATCATACAGAAACTGTCTACAGTTTTCCAAATTGAATTGAAACACCATTGTGCCTACCACCCACAGTCAGCAGGGTTGGTGGAGCGCCATAACGGCATTCTAAAAGGCAAGTTGAGAAAACTCATGGCGAGACACATCAGTCTTGGATTACCTGTCTACCTCTAGCCCTCCTTTCCATGCGGACAACTCCCAACTCAAAGGGAGTCACCCCATTTGAGTTGTTGTATGGGAGACCTTATTACGTCCCGCAGTGGCAAAACTTGTTGCCTGCGGGCGTGAGGGGTGAGGAGTTAGCTGAGTACATGAGGAAAATGCTGACCAATTCTAACAGCTGTTTAACGAATGATTATTTTTCAGGTTCAAGAGACGGAAGTCGCAGCAGTAACCATGAAGGACAATAATGAGAATAAGAAAAATGGTTCTATTGCAATGTTTTATTGTTTATAACTATTGTGATTGTAATATTTCTGTTTTGGACATTTCTGTCTTTTAATGAAGCTAGCCATTCAAAAGAGACAAACACACCAGCTGGCATCCAAACTTTAATACATATCAAGCGATTAAATATGCATATGCATCCTCAATGAATGTCTCAAATTGTTGGGTATGTACTGCAATACCTACTGTACACAGTGGATTAATGTTAGGGACAGCCCTCTGGGAATAAATGATACTTGGAATAGTTTGTTGTTTGAAACCACAGAAGTACCACTGAGAGACAAGGTGGCGCTGCCTCTTCTGGGCCAAAATGGAACAGTGTGTTTTCAAAAGATTGGGAAAGTTAAGGTGGGGCTGAGCCAATGTAATTTGACAATAGTTCATAATTGTACCCTAGAAGGGCAGTGTGAGACTAAGTTTGGAGCTATAAAAAGACATCAATGTAAATGATATTAGTTTTGTTGAAAAATGCTGTATGTATATGGCCTGTTATTTAAGGGCTAAAGCCAAATGGGAGTTATGAATTTGCAACCAATATTACCATCAAAACAAATGATTGTTATTTTATTTGTGGTAGGAAAGCATATAAATGGTTACCATATGGCTGGTCAGGAAGTTGTTTTTGGGATATCTGATACCAGCTATCAGACGCAAATCGTTGCCTCAAGGTAAAATCTGAAATGCACGTTCTCTTAATAAACCTATTAATCCCGTAGGTAACATTGATGCGTCATGGATTTATCACCATGACTTGGCACACGCCAGCAGCAAAGGACTCTCACATATGGACCTAGGCGATGATGTAATTGCTTGGGCTGGTATTTTGCCAGCATATGGGACAGTAAAATCCATCTGGGAACTGAGAAAACTGTCAAAACTGTTAGAGACTCTGAGTAATGCGACATTTTCAGCGCTAGAATTGGTGACGGATGAATTAACGACGATGAGAACAGTAGTGTTGCAGAACCGTATGGCGCTCGATTTCACCCTAGCGGCGAAAGGAGGTACTTGCGCTCTGATACACGAGGAGTGCTGCTCGTTCATCCCTGATAACGAGCACGCGATTCAGAGCCACCTTGAAATAATTCAACAAGTTTCTGAACTGACTAAACCTGGTCCAAACCCCTTGACTGACTTTTTCCAAAACCTGTTTGGAAACTGGGGTTCTGTGTTGATGAACATTTTAATTGCTGTATGTGTTGGTGCAATCATATTTTTGCTGCTTGGCTGCTGTTGCATACCATGTATCAAAATGATAATATCGAAGGTTATCTCTGCCAATGCTACAAAAGCATATTTCTCTGATTATGAGAAGGTATACAACGTATCTGGGATTGTGTAAAATAAACAGTATACAAAATGTTGTAAGGGGAAATGTGGAAAAATACTGAAGTCAACATATTTTGTATTCTGTATTTAAAGGGTTAAGCAGAAAAATGTTCACTGCGTGCAAACTGAAATGTTCTGGAAAATGTTGATCACTGAGGAATGCAGGAGTTAATCTTAAACCACTGATAAGGAAGTTAATGGTGCAAGAATAACTGTGGTACTGGCTGGTAAAAACAAGTAATCAAACTATCAATTTTAATGAATGTTCTGTGTGCTACGTGTATGTACGTGCAGGAGGGTCTATATAAGGAGAACTCAAAGTACAAGTAGGCAGACTGCTGGCATATTACTATCATGTAGCAGATCTCCATGCATGTAAAATTAAAGCTGTTTTACTTGCTTACAAGAACTTGGTGTGATTCTTCCAGAATATGTTAGAAGAGTAAAATCTTTCGACAGTATGTTATGCTGCCTATGCACTGTATAAGGGGTCTTCCAGTCCGAAGTAGGATAACATAAACAATACTTACTATCATTTAATGGGACCTTCTATACTAAGCATTGAATCATTTGTATGACTCTAAGATGGCGTCTCATACAGACAATTTTAAAACTATAAAACTTTTGAATTTAGTGTAGTCCATGCCTAGGTCAGGAATTTCATAAAAATTACTATCAAGTACACTAGAAAAAGTGTTTTTACCACTCGGCAATTGCTAAGGTAAATTCACCCTGGGTTTTGAGTTGTTTTCTTTCATAAGCACTTTAAAAGCAGCTTTAAATACAACAAATTCATCAGGAATTGTGTTAAAGTTTGTACATTTTTTTTGTTCAAATAAAAATAAAATAAGGTTGTATATGTTACAGTGGTTTATGCTCAAGACGTTGCACTAGGATGTTATTTTTAGACTTGTTAGTTTTGTGCTCAAAATGTCACACCACTGAAAAGGTGCAAAATTCGGTAGAATGTGCTACACCATTCCATATGTGATATACCTGATGAACATCACTTTTTGCAGAGCATTTATACAACTCTGAAATGTAGAACTTGACCTGCAGTTCACCAGTGTTCTGTCTGTGCTAATTTCTGTGAGGACATTGAAGTATATACAATATAAGATGAACTCTGCACCTGATTGCCATAATATTCAGTTAGTTATCACAGCAGATACGACCTTGGTTTACCCCTGTACAAAAAAAGTGGTTAGTTGTAACTAAAGCACTGAAGCAAGAGATGAATAATAATTGGTAACTATCATAAGAAACCACATAAAGAGATGAAAGCTCCATAGCTGAGATGTTAGCATTCTCACTACAAAATGGTGTGTTGCTGAACTATTTCTGTATTATTTATTGGGGCAGGAATGGGTGTTAGGATAGCAGTAGGGTATAGTACTGTACTATGATGTCTGTTTAAAAAGACAGGCAATCAAACTAATTTGGTCCTAGTTAAGACTGTCAAAACATTTATTTTTAGTGCTTTCAAGCATTGAGTATGTGTGTGTGTGTGTGTGTGTGTGTGTGTGTGTGTGTGTGTGTGTCTGTGTATGCATTCGCCACCCCTTAGTGAAATAAAAACATGTTAATCTGTTCAGAGAACAGTTATTATGTGGAAATAAAGTTATGTTGCAAACTGTGTTGAACTGAAAAGATAAAAATACTGAAAATGGAACCCCAAACATCCAAAAACAGTGCAGTCAAAATGACAAAACCAAGGATTTTTCTTCTTGTTTATCTGACAGGAATTTACCTTGGAATATGATTTTTGTTGAAGGAAGAGTTTAGTTCTTGAAAGGCTCTAGACATCACTGCTGTAAAAAATATAATTTATTCCTTATTTAGTGTACTGTCTTGTCATTGGATTCATCCATTTCATAGTACAGTAATGAAAACTTACAGAAGAACTCGTAGGATTTAAATGAAAATGTCGGAACTGTCTGTGGAAGGTGGTGCTGACCAATGGTTGCAATGAGCTGAGAGTGGATGTTGAATGTATGGAGTAACTAACTAGTAGAGGTAGGCACGTCAAGAAAGTAAACAATAAATTGTGTGTAAAACAGGAGATATAATGAACTAAAGAAAGAGTTTGTAAATTAAAGAAACTTTATATGATATGTTTAAATCAGAGTCTCGGATGACATTTTCTTGCTATTTTATTTTCTGTGTGGATCCCATTTAGTAGGGATTGAAGTATGAAGAGGATTTTCTGTTTCTCTGCAATGTTGGATACCAGAATTAGTAACAATGCAAAGTCCACATGCTGTACTGCCCAACAGATGAGGAAAGTTAAAATAAAAAGGGAGGGGAGGGGGGCAGAAATGTGAAAGGGGCCATGCACTGTATGATAACACAGAGGATACAATTAAAAACTGATGTCAATGTCAGTCACTACAGATATTGAAAAGAAAAGAGAGAGTGGAAAGTGTGAGGCCCAGAGGGCCTCAGTACTGTCTAACACACAAAGGATGCATTTAAGAGCTGACAGAAGTGTTACTGAAAGGCCCTGTATGGCCTATACATGTAGTAATGGGCACCATTAAGGAGTGATGAAAGTGTGAGGCTCAGAAGGTGTGGTTCTCCCTTCATCGCACACAAAAAGATTACTACTAGACAGTAATTGATGTATAAGGCCCAAAGGAGCCTGTGTTGATGTACACAAATGTGGTTACCATTAAAGAATAAGTGAACTGCAGAGCCCATAAGATTCTGGCTTACATTACATAAACATACAAATAACACTAAAAAGTGAATAGGCTGAAGGGGTTAGAGGAGACTCTGTGCATCCATTAGCAAAGTCGCAACACAAACCACTGTAGTTAGTAAAGTAGTATTGAGAGATGGAAGTACAGGACTTAACATTTTAAAGTAAGGAAATTCATGGCATAAACTGCCACTAGCAGTCTTAGTTGGGAAAGGAGCAATTGGTTTGATGAGAACAAGAAGAAAGAAGAAATGCCTCACTAATTGGGAATAGAAGAAGCTGAAGAAGGGTAATACCACAAAGAAGGATTCAGGATATAATGATGGAGAGTAATCCACAGGAAAGGGAAAGACAACGAGAATAAGCGAAAAGGAAAGAGTGATCTATAGTACAGTGGGTGTTATTTTTTGAGGAAATGTGATAAGTGTTGTGAGATGTATATGGGATAAGTGATTTGGCTGCTCATAATGTCTGTGATACAGTAGAAAGCAATCAAACTGAGGAAGTTTTGCTGAAGGCATAAAACACAGCAGCATTATCTAAGGTACTGTCAACACTGCATGCAAATAGGGCAAGACGAAAACTCAAGTGAAAGACTGGTACAATGAGTAGGTTTATGTAATAGTAAGGAAGTGGAGAGCCATGCTGCTGGTCCAGCGGCTGTATGCCACATGCCATTCATGTCTAAATCAGGAGGGACATAACAAAAACTAGATTCCATAAATATAGTCCGAGTCCCTTTAGAACAAAGTATGGGGGTGGGAATAAGAAGAGCAGCGAGAAAATGTAATCTTAGGAAGTTAGGAAGAGAAAACAAAGCCATGTGAGGAAGAAAGGTGGGTATAATGAGTAGAGGGTGCTGGTCTGTAAAACTATAATGGCAGGTTACAGGTTCTTAGCATGTTGTACTGGTAAAAGCAGTTGCAATCCTGGTCTAAGAGGAACAATTGCATTGGTGGATTAGGGCTTTTAATATAGTGATACCTGAATACAGTGCGTACAGAAAGGACTGCAGAAACAAAGGAAGGAGGTGGTAGTTGAAGTTTGTTTGGGATGTGATAAAATGTACTGTGGAAATGATTGATAATGATGAAAAAAACAGAAGACTGCATGCTTTCAGGACTGAGCAGAAAAAGAACAATCCGTGGTGGATAAAAAAGAATGAGTACAAGCTCAGAAATAAACTGGTGGATGGTAAATAAATTAATCCATAATCATGGCGGGCATTTTCCACAGAGAATTGTTAGTCAGTAGTGGAAGATGAACGTGACACAGAATGGAGATACTTGCCAGGAAGGTGATAATCCTCCACCTTGCCCAAGCCATTATGGATGAGGTGACATCAACTGAGGTGAGACACTGCCATTGTGGATGAGGTGACATCAACTGAGGTGAGAAGACTGTTCCCAGCAGTGCTTGTACATCTATGTTTACTATCCTTTGATAAAGCTGATCTGTGCCATGTAAGCGTAAAGATCTGACATTTACAGGAAGGTAAACTTTAGTCTTATGGAAACACATAATATGGAAGATTTAAGGAGGTGAGAGTTAATGCGCTGTGAGGCTGCAGGGATCCACTGAGGAAGGGAATGAAAGTCTGCATTAGGAAAAGAAGGAAAAAGTATGGAAAGAGGAAGCAGCTGTCCTGGCTAAAGTTGGGTGGATGTTTAACTCAGGTGATCAATGAAAAGTAGTATAGAAGTTATAAAAAGGAGTAAAGTGAGTGAGAATTAATAAGTCACAGAAACAGCAGTAGAGTTCATCCTGTAGGTCTGTGTGCTGAGGTGTGAATAGAGAATTCTGGGAAGCACAGGAGGGTTCAGAGAATCTGGGGAGCACAGGAGAGTTCAGAGAATCTGGGGAGCACAGGAGAGTTCAGAGAAGGGTATGGAATCTACTATCATGTCTGAAAATGCTACAGATTTGTCAGTAGCATTATATTTTTCATTTGTGCACTTATGCCAGCATGGTGCCTTGGTGTTCTGGTAAAGGAAGCATGGTACCTTGGTGTTCTGGTAAAGGAAGGAATGTCAGGTGTGGAGGGGAAGAAAAAATGGATCAAGATAATAATAACAAGGAAATAATAATAAGAGAAGGTGCTCGAGCTTTTATTTTATCATTTGTTAACTGTGAAGTGAGCTGGTCAAAGACGATTTTACAACCGTGAACCAGATCACAGGCAATGCAAATGTTAAGTGATATATTATACAAAGGCACATTTTAAATAGTAATAGAATAATTGTATAGTTATAAACAGCATTTTAACTGGAGAATGGTGCCACGGAAGTAGAAGAAAGTGATAGTGGCTCTGCTGTGCTGATGAAAGTGTCCACCTGCTAGTCATGCTTCCATTCCAGGCAAGAATGCACAGAAATGATTTTGTGGGGTGGCTTAATGGAGTTCCTGGTTGCTGACTTTTGCCAGTGGTTAGCAGCATGTTTCACATATTCAAGATCTTTTTTGACCAGTTAGAGTCAGTTCTGTGGCTGTTTCACCACTGAGGTAAGCAAGCAGAACTATGTGGACAATAGTGTATGTTTTAGCTAGCTCTCTAGCATTCTACATCATGGAAGGGTGATAAAAATTAAAGGTGGCTGAGTTGGGTTTTAGTGGGTAACTGGACAGTAACCTAGCTGACTAGACTCAGAGGCTGGTAGTTACAGGAGAACATTAAAGGAAAAAGACACGTACGTGTGGAGTACAAAAAGGATCAGTATTGGGAACTAGTCTTGTTAGTAAGCTTTTGTCAGGTATTGCAATGAGGGTTATAAAGCAAGGGTCACTTTGTACATTCATAACACAGATATTGGTGTGGAAGTTGCACATAGTCCAGTCTCCAGATTTGCTAGGTGTGAGCAGGATGGAATTTTGTATCACTGTATGGTGATCCACTTGGTGGAAAAACCCACAGAAAAGTAAAGTTAAGTGGGAGTACTCACTGAAATGGGACAGCAACAAAAATGGTGCCATGTTTTCATCAAAAGCCATACAAATAAAGGATGGAAGAGCTATACATCAGGTATTTACAAAACTGAGGTAAGGTATAAACATAAGTACCTCATGAGAAACCACGCTGACTAAATGTGTACCAGCTTAAAAAAGAATAGTCCTGGATTTGCTCCCGTGCATACACACATCAGGCAACGAGCGCCCTTCAGCTCTCATTGTTTCCATAGCAGGTAAGGGTTTTATGGGATCAGGTTGCTAGCCCAAGGCTCAACCCTCCTCAGAGGGTGCACCATGCATCTCATACGGGCACACTCACACCTGGGGCCAATTTAGTGTGTCCAATCCACCTACTGCATGCCTTTGCAATGTGGGAGGAAACCGGAGCACCCAGAGGAAACCCACATGAACAGAGAGAGGACATGCAGACTCCACACAGAAGGCACCCCAGTTGAGAATTGAACTGGAGAACCTCTTGCTGTGAAATGACATTGCTAACTGCTACACCACTGCAGGAGTACAAAACTAAACTTGAAGATGCAAGGTACATTTTTTCAGGGGAAATGTAAGGAGTGGAAAAAGACTGTCATTGCTGAAGAGGCTGTAGGGCCAAAAAAGGAAACCTGAATGGAGGAAAAATTTAAACTGTTGTCATGTAAATCTGTGGTTTAACAAGTAGCCAGGAAAAGGTATCAAAATAGTGTTTCTATCTTTTTTAGGACTATGTTCTAAAACTATGGGAGCTTTTCTCTCCAGGCTTCCTCTGAAAATTGGCTTTGTTCCAAGTCGGACTTTTCTGGTAAACAAATGTTAAATAAATAAAAAAAAAAATGTTGTTACAGCAGTTTCTTTATGGTGATGGACGTAAAATCTAAAATTGTTACCCGAAAGACCATCATAACACCGTGTAGCACACCAGTGTGTCTTGTTTAAAAGGTGGCTGTTCTTTACTGCCAAAATTCATGAGCAGTAGCATCCTGGGAAAGGTATTGCTGTATACCTTATTCCTTTTTTAGGCAAGGCTCAAATTCTAAACCTACCACCCTAGAAAACAAAAATGGGAAGAAACTAAGGGTAATGCTGCTCAATGCCGGAAGTCTAAATCTCAGAATGCACGCACTCGAGGCCCTTCTCGGTATGGAGAACATTGATGTCTGTGCTGTGACTGAAACCTGGTTCAAGGCTCCTGAGAGCACCCCGGCACTATCAGGTTTTACCTTATATCATGCGTTCCGGCCCCAAAACCCGGACCACACCACAAAAGGAGGGGGTGTATCCATATTCATCAAGGATACCCACACCTCCAGGTTGGTGGCAACGCCTAAGCATCGGAAACCATCCAGGTGCAATTAACCATAGGCAAAACTGCTCTACAATTTGTAGCATGCTACAAGCCACCCTCTCAAACTCAGGAACCCCACACAGCCTTCCTGAAGACACTGGAGGGTATAAATGTATCTCCAAACACCATTATATTGGGTGACTTCAACTACCCGAATATAGACTGGGAACATTACTCAAGCCCCAACTTTCTAGCCCAAAGGTTCCTGGAGTTCATAAATTCAAATGCCATGGAACAACTAGTCACCGTTCCCACAAGAGGAGAAAATATACTAGATCTCATCATCACAAACATGGGGATAAAATGCTCCACACTGGAAGCATCAGGGCTGGTAACTCGGCATGTAAAAATCAACTACCAATCATTAGCGGACTGGAATTCTGCTGTGGCGACCCCTAACCAGGAAAAGCCGAAAGACATAACAACAACAACCTATATTTATTCTTATCATACATGTTTTTACAACACTGTTTTAAACTTATATAATTTTATTACCACTTTCTGCTAGACTGTTGCAGACTTACAGTAACTCCTTGCCACAGTTCTTTACAAAGACTGCTATTTAAGCAGCTGCAACATCACAGCTGTTTACAAGATTACTGTTACTTGTCTTACTGCATTCAGAGGGTAATCAGGACCTGCAAGTAGATATGTAACTACTCTTTGCAGCATTTTTGAGCTACGTTTTGCTAAACTGTAGCAAAGAGGTACAATATTTATTTACAACTGTTCCTTCCACAAACTGTCACAGCTACATTATTGCAGCAGCCTAAATAACTGCCTTCAGTGGATAATCAGCACTTCAAGTGCATACCCTGACACCCTGCACTCTTTGCTCCACCCTTGCTATTGGTGTGCTGTTGGTACACACACAAAAAGTGTTGGAAGAAGGATAAAGTGGGAAAATATGGTGAAATCAGAAAAAGTATATTTAGAACTCTTGACTGAGTTGTGGTGGAAGGAAGGTGAATAGGCGTGCAAGATGCAGATCATCCTATGAGTATCATTCTGGGATATCTTTATAAAAATAATTTAAACACATACAAGAGACAAAAGAATGGAAGTCCAGCATTATGATGATTAGGTACAGACAAGCAGGTGGCATATATTCAAATATTTGTTTTACACACACCCTTGGATGTTAGTAACATGGATTTGGGATTGGGTAGATAGTGACACCCTGACCCCATATTCAAAAATGGGGGGAAAGGGGTCATGGATAGATGGATATAGAATCAATAGTACTTGTTTCTTGGGGACTTCAACCTTCATATTATAAACTGGAAAACATAATAACTGCAAATGATATGCAATGTAGTTTCATTCGAAAGAATGATTAGACATTTGTACTTAAGGCTTTACATAGATTTCTCTTGAGAGAAGAATAACATTTTAATCTTTTTTTTTCTGGTTTTCAGTAATAGAATATGCAAGGTTAACCACTATTAATCTTGACCCACTTGTAGGCAGGAGGTGCAATATATTTAAAAAGTAAACCTAAACATAAAGTACATCAAAGTTATTTAAGAAAAAAATTCCAGGATCTATGTAGATATATAAAAAAACTAAATTAGGAGAAATTGGAAGGAAATTATAGTTGGGTTACACATAATCTGACATACTTTAGAAAGATTATTTGGGGACATCAAAGGTTGGTTTCAAATAATCCCAGGTAACAAAGATAATACAGACATGATGACTGTTTCAAAGTAAATAAAAAAGAATCTGATAATAAGAAGAACAAACTGTGCAAACTATATTTAAACAACCTGAGCAGTGACAGATGGAAGGAATATTAAAACAAAGGAAGATGATAAAAATTAGTACATAAAAGAAGCTGCTTTACAATTTTGTGTGGTGATGCACACTTCATGTAAGACTGGAGTTGTATGCTGTTCCTTAACTGTCTTTTTTGTTTTTACATTTTCTGACATTGCATCATCCCAGAAAAACAGCAAGACTTTTTTTCACTGTGTGTTCCTGACTGCCTTTTTTCAAAATGCAGCAATATTTTTTCACTTCAAATTTTTATTAAATAAGAGAGTAAGTTAAAACAGTAACAGGTATCAACAATTCAAAATGTAGCAGATTAAATAGCTGTAATAAATCTATAATATATACATACATGCATACCATTAGTTAAAGCATCTCAAATGCATACAAATTTTAAAATCAACTTTGATTACTATTTCAGATTCATCATTTGATTGATTCATAGTTTCTATCAGTTGCTGAATGTTTCCCCGTGTATTGGAAACCACTGTTGAAGATCTTAGCTTTTTAAATTTAAATTCTTGAGAAGATACCCATCTAAGTAAAGTGATAGTCTTCAAACTCTTCAAAATGTGGAGATATTGAAGATTTCCATTTTACATGATGGTCTGTCTGGCTGCTGTTAAGATAGTCAATAAAAGGTAATATTACTCTTTCCTCAAGAAACTTGGAACTGCAGAATGAAAACAAATGAAATCTCTAGAGAATAAAAAAGAATCTATTCATACAGCTTTAAAAGTCATTTTGAATCAATATAAAGATAACCTTAAACAGTCATACATGATGTGATTCCAGTCAGCTTTACAATTTTTATTACACCTCCAATGAGCTGTATTACTAAATGTATTAATTTTTGTAACTGAGGTGTAATAAAAAATGTATGTAAACACTTCTAAGTAAACACCTACCATGAGTAAACCACAGAAGTACCACCTATTGATTTTAACATCACTAACTTTCATCATAAGAAAGTTCATCGATTTTTTTTCTTGTAGTATTTCCAAATATGTGCATTTAGTGCATCTTTATATTGTATTAGAATTTTATATAATTCAGAAAAAAATAAAAAGAATTTGATTTATTCTTAAATATAGTTAGGTAAAAATAATTATACTCGTAATATTGTTTTGACTTAAATGTGATTTTTTTTTTTTAATTATCAAAAGTAAAAGATCCTGAAATAGAATCCATTTATTTTGACCAAGATTAAACTTGGTGTGAATGTCTGAATGGGGTTTAGGTACCCTTTATTAAACAGTTAAGTCATTTGTGTCACTTAGTAGTTGGATTCCCATCTATGATGTTCTAGTTTATGAAAAATCATTTGAAATCCTTTATAAATTTGAAAAGTAATTAAGAAAATAAACCATTCTTTAATATCCAAGTTACATAAAATAAATTGTGTGTCTTAAAATTAAATTGGTATTTGAGGATGTGGGTGAACAAATGTTAAATTGCATAAATACGTACTTTTTTAATCTAGTAATGGTTGATGCAGTTCTTTCTATTTAGATAATTTTTTATCAAACCAATGTACTAGAACCTTAAAAGAAACAGCTTTAGTTTATGTTTCCAAATCTGAAATGTTATACCTCCCTTATCCCAGTTTCTGAAATGATACATATAAGTGTTTTTTTTAGATGACCACAACAGTTTTAATAATGTACTGTTATTCTTTAATTGCAATTTAAAAGGATATACTGAAGTGGAATGAATAGTATAAATTATTTCAGGTAATAATATCACTTTTATAAGTTGGAGTTTATCTTCAAAATTTTAAATATGATTATTCTAGATATGTATAATTTATTTTATGTATTTCCATGATTTCTTTAAGTTAATACAAAAATATCTCAATTCCTCAGATTCTTTACAAAATGCATTTTTCCATGACTGTAAAGGAAGATAAATTTTTACTTTGTTTTACCACTGTTAAAATTAAGACTAGAATAATTTCCAAAGAATTTAATAATTTTCATTAATTCAAGAATACTTTTTTCTTAAATCAGTGACAGAAAGCAGTATGTCATCAGCAAATAGCAGGCATGATATTTGGATAATAATTATTTCCTGGAAAAAAAACAACTTTAGTTTTATTATTAGACCTGATGGTAATGGCCAAAAGTTTGATTCCTAAGGTAAAGAAAATAGGGGAAAGAGGACAACATTGTTTAGTCCCCTTTGATGTCCTTCCACATGACTGTTGCAGTATTCTTCATTAAAGAGATTCCCTTCCTAAGGTAGCCCAATGCCCTGACAGTATACCACAACCTTAGGATTTTGTAGATGTACATCACATGTATGCTTCCTGCTCAAGGCTTATGACATAAAGGAACTTCTTTGCTGCCAGTCTGAGCACTATCATTGAAAGTTGGTATGAACCCTCCTCCTTCTGTGCTGGTTACCGAGCCACATTTCAGATAAGAGCCCATTTGGGTTTCTTCTTTTTTTATCTTTTCTTTTTCAGTGTTGTGGGTTTATATGTTATCCAGAAAAGGAAAATGTCAGTGTGGGAGGCAGATACTTAAGGCCCTTAAGTTGAAATAACATACCTAACACACTAGTAATAGGTGACTCAATAGTCAGGCACACTGACGCCCCACTCACTAGGCTGGACAAGGAGAAGGTTACTGTTAGCTGCCTGTTGGGAGCCAGAATCCGCCACATAACTCAAGCACTCAGGTCACTCCAGAACAAGTACAAATATGACTCTGTCATTGTTCATGTTGGTGTGAATGACTTGAGATGTACCTCCCTGGACTACATGAAAAGAGGCATGGAAGAACTCTCTAATCATGTAGCCCAGGCGGGTATGACCCTGACCCTGGGTAGCATACTGCTCTCACCATGAATGATACCTCAGTATAAAGAAAAAATGATCAATTTCAACAATTGGCTAAGCTTCTGATGTCATTCAAAGGGGATCCAGTGTCTGTCAGCCTGGGATGACATGCTCGACAAGCCACGTTGCTTCACAAGAGACAGCTTGCACCTGTCACCCCTTGGCTTTTGAATACTGGCCAAGGCTTTTGCTGCCCCCATAGTGCCTTTTTTAGGCAAGGCTCAAAATTCAAACCCACCTCCGTAAACAGCACAAGTAAAAAATGAGGGTTATGCCACTCAACGCCAGGAGTTTTAAGTCTCAAAATGCATGCACTCAAAGCACTTCTAAGTATGAAGAACGTCGACATCTGTGCAGTAACTGAAACCTGGTTCAAGGCTCCAGAGAGCACTCCAGCACTACTGGGCTATAACTCATACCACACATTTCGGCCACAGAACACGGACCGACACACAAAAGAGTGGGTGTATCCATATTCATCAAGGATACCCACACCTCCAGGTTAGTGGCGCAGCATGATACCTTTGAGATCATCCATGTGCAGCTAACATCGGGCAAATCTGCAATGCAAATTGTGGCCTGCTACAGATCACCCTCCATGACCCAGGACCACCACTCGGCCTTTCTGGAGACACTGGAAAACATAAAGGTCCTACCAAACACCCTGATATTGGGTGATTCCTACCATTAACTGGGAAAACTACTTGAGTACAAACTCCCAGGCTCAGCGCTTCCTGGAATTTATCAACTCAAATGCCCTGGATCAGCTGGTAAACTCCCCTACCAGAGGCCACAACATATTGGACCTGGTCATCACCAACATGGGCAACAGGTGTTCTGTACAGGAGGTCAACCCATCACTGGTTAGATCAGAGCATAAACTAATCACCCTGGATGTCCACACTCCACCACCAACCCCAACCAAGGAAACCACAGTGAAAAACTTTTCTAAAGCAAACTTCACCTTACTTAAGGCAGAGGTGATAGGTTTCACAGCCCCTATGCTAAAGGATAACACTGCCCAAGATGCAGAATCCTTTACAATTGCACTCTGTGAGCACCTACAAGGATGCATGGATCATGCCATCCCTAGCAAAACCAAGACTCACTCCCCTAAGAGAAGGAAACCAGTCTGGTGGACCCCTGCCATAAACGGGTTATACAACAAAAGGAGGAAACTAGTTAAGAAAAAAAGCAAATCCCAAGAAGGAAAGACATCCCTGATTAGTATCAGTAAGAAACTAAGGTCCCTCATAAAATAATCCAAGGCTAACTTCGAAAGAAAAATAGCCAAGGATTCAAAAGATAACCACAAAGCCTTCTTTAGCTATGTTAAGTATCTAAGTGGCAACTCACAGATATGCTCTGAACTAGTGCAAAATAGCACAAAATATACTCAACCTACCGATATTGCCAAAACCCTGGCAGATAGGTTCAGTGCAAACTTCACCTCCCTCTCACCTTCGAAAAGGGCCCACAACAATACCAGAAAAGTGTAGTGTCCCAGAAATCACAGAAGCACAGGTGAAAACAGCCCTTTAGCATCAATGGAGCCAGATGGTGTCCCAGGGTGCATCTTGCATGGACTACAGAACAAACTAACCCCCCACCTAAACACGCTGTTCAGCCTCTCCACAGGCTGCGTGCCCACAGAATGGTGCACAACAATGGTTATTCTGCTCCACAAAGGAGGGGCCACAACTGACCCTGGTAACTATCGCCCCATAAGCCTGACTAGCCTGGTCTGCAAGGCTATGGAGCGCATCATCATGGAACTCATTAACAAAGACATTGGGAACCTCCAAACACTTGACCTGACCCAGTTCGGCTTTGTTAAGGGCAGATCATGCCTACTAAACCTGGTTGACTTCTTTGAGACAAACACCAAGGCCATAGATGAGGGAACGGTGGTTCACACAGCCTACCGTGATCTCACCAAGGCGTTCAACACCATTCCTCACTCGGGTATTATAGAAAAACACACCAGCCTGAACATAAACCCCTATGTCACAAGATGGGTTGCCAACTGGCTTACAGACAGAACTCACACAGTAAGAATAACGGGCTCCAGGTCTGACTCTAAGCCAGTCACAAGTGGTGTCCCGCAAGGCTCGGTTCTGGGATCCCTACTTTTCGGCATATATTTCTCAGAAGTACAGGCAAACACAGGAGAACTACGGCTAACCAAGTATGCTGATGACTGCAAACTGGGAGCCATAATTAACTCTCCGGCTGACACGGACATCCTTCAAAAAGGCCTTACTGAGACAGACACCTGTTGTCAAAGTCATGGCTTCAAGCTAAATGCCAAAAAGTGCATAGTCATCCTGTTTGGTAAAAACAAAACACCCATGAATTACCACATAGGCGGCAGCCCCCTTAATACAGAAGAGGTAATAAGAGATATGGGGACCCAGGTAAATAGGCAATATGATTGTCAAAGGAGAGATTACTAAGTAGTTAGGAAATCCTTCTATGTGGCCCATCTAATTACTAAGGGGTTTGCATCTAGAAATAGGTTATAGTGCCCCTCTACTCATCACTCATCAGACCCACTCATCAGACCCATCATAGAGTACAATACCCCATTTGGGATGTACCTCACAAGACACTTCCAACAGCTGGAAAAGACCACGATGAGTACCTCACCAAGAGGATTACTGGCCTCAAACATATGTCCTATGCAGCCCGACTGAAAAAACTCCGGCTGTACTCAGTGACATATCGCTTACTCAGAGGTGATCCCTGCCTGACTTACAAAGACATGTCCAACTCAGAATTGATGGACATGCTCCACCTAAAGAAATCCAAGTCACTGCGAGCCAAGTGCCCTAGTGAGCTAAACCTCGCCACAACAATAAATAGAACATGCTGGAGGGATAGATTCCTGTCACAGGGACTCCCCGTGCTTTTGGGACAAAATTCCTAACTACATTAGGCAGAGCCCCTCACTGACACTCTTCAAGAGAAGCCTTGATGAGTGGATGGGTTACAGAAAATACACCCCTGGGATCACTTCATTGGCTCTGCTTGACAGAGGCTCAGTTAATTAATCAATGGGGTGGCAAAAGCCGACACACTCTGGCTAGGCTTATAAATGCCCTTGGGCATATAGCCAAGTACCTACCTATGAACCTATACCCCATAAGGATTATCATGAAAACTGTCTTTTTTGATGTTCTTCATTCCACATTGCTGCAGTCCTAACTATTGGGTAGTCCGCTGTCCAGTCGGCCCGAATACCAAAGTATACGGCTGACGTCGGTCACGGCGCATTAGACTGACGTCAGTACGTCAGGGTACTAATGCGCATGACCGACGTCATATCCTCAGTCTTTTTTGCCGCATGGTCCGATGCAGAAGCAATTTTGCGAGTGCAGGTTGGCGTTCTGAAAGTTTCTGAAGTCAGAGTTTCAGACCGAATCAAAGTTGGCTAAGTACCCCGTTGGGGAATATTTTGTTTTTTTCTTGCCTCAGTATTTAACCGGATGTCAGAAAAAGTGAATAACTGTATTTCTTGTGGGAAACAGATACCTCATAGGGATTACCATACTTTGTGTATACCTTGTTTAGGGCCTGAGCACGACGTTGTTGGATGCCGCTCTTGTGCTAGATTTAACAAACGCACTATTAAGAGAAGGTTAGACTGTGCCAGGTTAGTGTTTGGGAAGCGTTGTAATTATAAAATGCCGTCGGATGCTCCGACGCCGGCTTCGGCTAAAAAACGCAAGGACAAAGCAGCAAAGCCTAGAGTGGAAGAACCGACAGTCCCAGACGTCGGTTCTTTAGAGGCTCAGTGGAGCCGGAGGTTTTGCCAGGTGTTTCTTTGGAGTCTCAGGGAGAGACTTTACTGTTACAGGATGTATCCTCTCAGGAAGTAGGCCAGGCTGAGGGGGCTTCTCAGGTGGCTGTTCTTCCTTCTCTTCCTAAGGTGGTTAGAGCCTCCCCTTCTGTTTCCAAGGCTTCTTTGAGGGGCAGGCCAAGTTTTGCTTCAGTGGGGGTTTCTCCTAGTGCCTCAGGGTCTTTGCCTAAGAAACATATGCTTAAAATGGCAGAGGATTTGATTACTATGATAAGGGGTTCTATGCCCCCTCCTGATAAGAGGCCTAGGGTGGAACCTGAGATTGCGAGTTTTGAGCAATGCTCGGAGGCTTCTGAGTCTTCGGCTGAAGACTTGCAGGAGTACCCTCCTTATTCTGATTCTGATGTGGATGATTCTACTCCTTCAGCTTCTCCTCCTGAGGATTTTTCATTTTCAGAGACTCTGCATTCCATGAGGGAGCATTTTAAATGGGAAGGGCAAGATTTCTCTGATTCCAGGAAAAGGCTTAGGGAATTCTTGTTTTTACCCCAGCATAGGCCTTTAGCTATACCTCCTGTTTTGAATGTGGTGGAAGATGTTTTGCAGAGGCTTCCCTGAATCCTGATTCTTTGCCTCCTGCCCCAGTTAAACCGGATAGGTATTATAGGGTGCCTGACGCTCATAAGTATCTTTTAAGAGTCCTAGGGCAGACCGGAAACTGTCTCTCAGGGGCCTAAAGGTGTGAAGGCCTCAGTTGTTAAAAATCCTGTCCCTCCTGATAAAGAGGCAAGGGCTTTGGATAGATGGGGAAAGAAAGTGTATACTTCTTCCACTTTAGCCATGAGGGCGTTGAATTGTCAGTTTCACATGTTAAAATATCAGAATTATCTTCTTTCACAGTTGAAATCTAAGGTGGATGCTCTGGCGGAAGGTATTGAGTGTAAAGAGTTGCAGGATTTAGTTCATGTGTCTGAACAAGTGGGTAAACATTCCTTGCAATGTGGTTTTGATGCTGTGCAGGCCTCCTCCAGGGTGGCTGCCACTGGTTCTGTTCTTCGTAGGCACGCCTGGTTGAGAGATCAGAACTTAGCTGAGCATGTTAAGACTAGGATTTTGGATGCTCCTTTACAGTCTGATGTGTTGTTTGTTTCACCTGTGGAAGCAGTTTTAAAGAAAATGGAGGACAAGGCTAAGTCTATGCAAACTGTTAAGGATTTTTTACAGGTGCAGCCTCCGAAGTTTAGTAGAAATTGGCCTGCTAAGGGATGGACTTATCCTGCTTATGATTCCCAGTCTAGGGGTAGGTCTAGACGTGGTAGGGGCAGAGCTCAAGGTTCTTTTAGGCCTAGGACAGGGAGTTCACCTGCTCAGACTTCTGGTGAGGGCAGGGGTCAGTCCTTTCGTAAGCAGACCCAATGACCTGCCTTTTCAGCTGCCAGTACCTTCTCGCCTGGCGGCACCTCTAGGAGGAAGACTGTCTCTTTTCAAAGAAAATTGGGATTTAATTACCCAAGACAAATGGGTTCTGGATATCATTCACCACGGTTACAGGTTTTATTTCCATACCTTGCCTCCTTTCAAAGGCATGCCAGACATTCCTCCTCTACAAAGAACAGAGGCTCGCAGACAAATTTCTCTGTTACTCCCAATAGGAGCCATTCAGTCAGTTCCTGTGCCAGAAAGGGGCCTAGGATTTTATTCTCGCCTGTTCCTAGTACCAAAGAAGGGGAACACGTGGAGACCAATTTTGGATTTATCTATCCTCAACACTTATCTGGACATTCTAAAGTTCAAAATGTTGACGTTGCAACAGCTTTTACCTCTACTGGGCAAAGATCACTGGATGGTAACTTTAGATCTCAAGGAAGCTTACCTTCATGTGCCTATAAGACTAAGTTGCAGAAAGTATCTGCGTTTTCGAGCTGGAAATTCTCATTATCAGTTCTCTGCATTGCCCTTTGGCTTATCTACTGCGCCCAGAGTATTCACAAAGGTTCTGGCTCCAGTGATAGCTTACTTCAGGCTAAAAGGAATTCAAATCTATCCTTACTTGGACGACTGCCTGATTCTGGCTCAAGAAAAGGAAGACCTTCTACAGCATTTGGAATTTGTCATAGCAGTGCTAAGATGCCTAGGGTATTCTGTGAACGAAATAAAGTCCAGTCTAGTACCCTCTCAAGACATGTGCTTTCTGGGTGTGAGACTGAATACAGCAGCCCAGATGGCCTTTCTAACCCCGGACAAACAAAAGAATCTTTCCAGGTACTTCCATCAATTATCTCTTCAGTCCGGGCTGACTGCAAGGACAGTCCTTCAAGCCTTAGGGTTCATGGCATCTTGTATTCTGGTGCTTCCCAATGCCAAACTGCATATGAGGAAGCTACAATGGTATCTCAAAAATCTATGGACACAGCACTGCCAGGATTTGGACACTGTCATTCAAATAATACCTTGCATTCAAAAGGAATTTTTGTGGTGGGCTCAGGAATGTCACCTAAACAAGGGACTCTCTGTGGCCCGGCCAGAGGCAAGTCAGATTCTAACGACAGATGCCTCAGACATTGCTTGGGGAGCTCATCTAGATGGAAAGTGGATACAAGACAAGTGGCCTGCCAGACTACAGCATCTACATATCAACATGAAAGAGATGTTAGCAGTCCAGTTTGCATTGATGGCCTTCAAGGAGTTACTTCTTCCAGGGCAGGTGTTGATTCTAACAGACAACACAACTGTCATGTGGTACATCAACAAACAAGGGGGAACACATTCTTACCCATTGTGCAGACAAGCAATGATTTTATGGGAGACTGCACTCAGCTTGCAACTAACTCTTCAGGCAAGGTTTCTGCCGGGAGCACAGAACTCCTTAGCAGATGTGTTAAGCAGACAAATCATGGATCCCCACAGTGGAAACTGGATCTTCATGTATTTCAAAAATTGACAGTGTCATGGGGAACTCCAGACATAGATCTGTTCGCTTCTCCACTAAACCACCAGCTGCCAAAGTTTTGCACGAAGGGATTTCATCACACAGCTTGGAAAGTGGATGCTCTTTCTTTCAGTTGGAAAAATCTTCATGTGTATGCTTTTCCGCCTCTGCCTCTTCTCCCAAAGGTGCTTCTAAAGGTCAGACAACACAAGCCAAGGATGATTTTAATAGCTCCAGATTGGCCTCGGCAGCACTGGTACCCATTACTGCGGAGTCTGGTAAGGAAGCCTCCATGGCCTTTACCCTTGATTCCACACCTATTGTCTCAGAGGGACGGTCATCTGCTCAATGTCAAGCTTCAAACTCTTCATCTAACAGCCTGGCATATTCTGTTCTGAAAGACAGCAGGTCTCAACTTCCTCAACAGGTTTTAAATGTGATTATGGAAGCCAGAAGACCTAGTACAAGGAAAGTGTATGCAGAAAAATGGAAGAGATTTTTATTTTGGACTGCAGCACAGAATTTGGAGATTTCGGAGCCTAATTTGAGTGTGGCTCTTCAATATCTTACTGAGTTATTGGACAAAGGTTTGTCTTTCTCTTCCATTAAGATTCATGCTGCAGCAATTTCAGCTCACTATGATTGTGACCCACCATTGTTTTCACATCCTTTATTCAAGCAATTTCTTAGTGGTGCAAAGAATATAAGACCCCCACGTAGAGCTCCTACTCCTGCTTGGGATCTCAATTTTGTGTTGGAGAAACTTACTTTACAACCTTTTGAGCCTGCAGCTACTGCTGACCTGAAATACTTGTCATGGAAGACTGCTTTTTTGTTGGCCATTACTTCTGCTAGAAGGGTTTCTGAGTTGCAGGCCCTTATGGCGGTTGAGCCTTTTTTGATTTTTCATAAGGATAGGGTATCATTACGTACTAATCCTTCCTTTATGCCTAAGGTGGTTTCTAGTGTGGCTTTAAACCAAACTATTCATTTGCCTACTTTCTATGCAGATCCCCAAAATAAAGGGGAAAAGATTTTGCACACTTTAGATGTACACAGGCAATTCGTTATTATTTAAGCAGGACTAAGGATTTTAGAAAGTCTCAGCAGTTGTTTGTTTCTTTTGCTTTGAGTTCAGGGCAAGCCTGTGTCAAAACAAACTATTTCTAGGTGGATTGGGTTTTGCATTGCATTTTGTTATTCCCATCATGGCAAAGAGATTCCAGCTGGGATTAGGCCTCATTCCACTAGGGCTACTGCCACTTCAACAGCATTTCTAAGGGGTGGCAACTAAGGATATTTTGGAGGCAGCTACTTGGAGTTCAGTGCATACTTTCTCTAAGCATTACCACCTTCCTCTCTACTCTAAGTCTAGGGCTGGTTTTGCCACAGCTATTTTGCAAGGCATGTTATCAGCTCCTGCTTCCTTATGATTTGCCAGCCTCCCTTACCTCTGCTTTGGGATTCTACCCAATAGTTAGGACTGCAGCAATGTGGAATGAAGAACATAGTACAGTTTTGTACCTACCATAAATGTAGATGTTCGAGGATCCACATTGCTGCAGTCCAATTTACCCTCCCTCCTTCCCCTCTGTGTTAGGGGTGGTTGTGTGGGTGAGATTGTATTCTGCTACCTTTGTATATATTGTATATGTTTTTGGTGCAGGTATGTTTGGTGTGTTTTGGTTTTGGCCTTATCTTTTTAGGGTCTTCTGACATCTGGGGCAAGAAAAGACTGAGGATATGACGTCGGTCATGCGCATTAGTACCCTGCCGTACTGACGTCAGTCTAATGCGCCGTGACCGACGTCAGCCGTATACTTTGGTATTCGGGCCGACTGGACAGCGGACTACCCAATAGTTAGGACTGCAGCAATGTGGATCCTCGAACATCTACATTTATGGTAGGTACAAAACTGTACTTTTTGTTGCTTGTCACAGCCATACACAGTGTTTTATATTTGATGCATTTGTCTTTAAAACCCTATATAGTTGTCTGTTCTCCTTGTCCATCTACCTGGAGAACAATTTCTTAAATTGTTGGTGCAGTTGCAGAATCCTCCCATCCTGAAGGTCAGCCACCTGCCAAGAATAATGCCAATAGAGTCAGGTCTAATTAGGTTGCTGTCTTGCCTCCCCCAGATTTCTCTCTTGAGGCTAGTAAAGGCTCAGAGGATCAACTTGTTAAATCAGATTACTCTACTGTGGCCATAGCAGAAGCTGGGATGCATCTGACTTCTTGCATGTCCTCGGAGGGTCAGCAGACGTTTGTTCTGGGTGCTGAGGGTGAACCACGTCTGATCATTTAAGAGAGTCCAAGGGGGATTCCACAGATACTTGTTCATGAAGAGATTCCTACTATGTTAATTGAATGTAGACAAGGGTCTGAATCTCCTAGGGTGTTTAGGGCAGAAGTACTACAAAAGAAAAAACAAAAAAACTAAGCATATTTCCTCTGCTCTTAAAAATCCCCAGTGTGAATGGCAGGATTTTACCCAGGGGTTGTTTAATGCATTCCATACTCTTCAAGGAGTCTCTGTACCTGCTCCTCCTTAGTCCTCCACCCCAATTAAGAGGCCCAGGGAGCAGGACTTTTTTGATGAGGACTTGGATTTTGGAGAAGAGTCTTTCGCATATTCCTCTCAGATCCCTCCTCCCTTGGATTATGGCTCTGAAGAGGAAAAATCTATTACCCCAGATTTTCCTTTAGAAGAATTCTCTTTTGAGGATACTATTTCTCGTATGATGGAGTACTTTAAATGGGACTGCTGTCAGGTTTCTGCCATTCAGAAGAGATATTATGAGCTCCTCCAGATGGAGTCCCCTAAGCCCTCTGCTGTTCCTACATCTTGGCTGCCTTTTTATATACCTTTTCTGAGGCTTCTGTGGCCCCAGACTCTCAACCTCCAGCTCCTAAGAAACATGACAGTTTTACAGGGTGCCTAATGACTGTAGGTTTCTTTACAAATGTCCTTCTGCTGACCCTTCTGTGGTGTCTGCCTCTTCTGACAAACCTAAGATTTTGCCTGCTACTAAACTGCTTCCTTCAGACAAGGACAGTGGGGTTATGGAATGGCTGGGCAAGAAGAAAAAAAATATATATATACTGCTATCATATTGGCATTTTGGGCTGTTAATTACCAGACCCATATGACCAAGTATATTTTAGCACCTCTTTCATAGGCTTTCTGGGATATATCTGACCTTCCTTATTCTGAAGGGAAGACGTCGGACCTTTCTGTACTGGGCTTCATTTCTCAAGTAGCCTGCTCCTCTACTAAATGTAGTTAAGATGCAGTTGATGCCACTTCTAGAGCAGTGGCTTTTGGTTCTGTTTTGAAATGCTACTCTTAGCTTCATCTCCAACCTTTGCCTGATGACATTCCGGCTACAGTGCTGCATGCTCCTGTTGATAATAAGCTATAGGGTTCTGCAGCTGCTACACTTTTTAAGTATCTGCAGGATAAGTGGAAGACCCTGTAGGAACTGAAGCATATTTTTGTTTCTCCTATTCCCATGTTCCAGAGGAATTATTCCTGTAAATCTGCTTTTGTTCACTGCCAGCCTCACCCTTTTTCATGGGTAAAAAGGATTCTAGGCAGCTTCCTCCTGCTAAATCTACTCAGACTTCCACTTCTCAGAAATTACTTTTCAACATAAACCAGGTCCCAACTGACTGTCTGTTTTCCCCTTTCCTCAGCCAGGTTACCTTGTGTCCTTTCTCTGTCCCTTCCAAATTGGTTAAGAATCACTCAGGACACTTGGGTTCTGTCTATCATATGGCAGGGATACTTCATGGTGTGGAAATCCCATCCTCTTTTTCTGGGTATCCCTCATCCTCCACAGGAACAGCTTTCTTTCTTTCTGGAACTACTTCAGAGCCTTCTATCTCAAGGCACCATTCAAGCTGTTCCCCCTTCCCAGGAGGGGGAAGGGTTTTATTCAAGTATCTTTCTGGTCCCCAGGAAGGAAGGCCGCTGCAGGCCCATTCTGGACCTCTCTCAGGTCAGCACCTTTCTGAAGTTCCCTTCCTTCTGATGTTATCCCTTCAGACCCTGTGTCCTTTTCTTCTTTCCCAGGCTTCTCTGATCTCTCTGGATCTCAATGATGCTTATCTTCACATCCCTTTTCATCTCCATTTCAGGATGTTTTTGGATTTCTCTGTTTCTTCCTTGTATTTTCAGTTCTCTGCTTTGCCCGTTGGCTTTTAAGGGTTTTCACCAAATGCCTCACTCCTGTGATTGTTTTTTGTAGGATGAGAGGAGTTCAAATCTTTCCTTATCTGAATGACCTCCTCATGCAGGCTTCCACCCTTGAGACCTTACTTCAACACCTTCACTATACTGTCTGCCTCTTGCAAAGCCTGGGGTTTAAAATAAACTTCCAGAAATCAACCTTGGTTCCTTTTCAGGATTGTGTGTTTCATGGTTTCAGGCTCCAGACCATCCCTAGGCTGCCCTCCCTGTCTCCTCCCAAGGCTCTTTCTTTGACTGCCTTTTTTTAATCACTTCTTCCTCAGGGTTTCGTTAGAGCCAGGGAGTTTCTCAGGGGTCTAGGATTCATGGCCTCCACCATTCCTACAGTACATCTAGCCAGGCTCCATATGAAAAAAATGTCACTGGTTCCTAAAGTCAGTATGGCTCCAATACTGTCATCCTCTAGATTTTTCAGTCCGTCTTCTTCCATGCCTCAAGCTCAAGCTTCAGTGGTGGATTCATCAGCTGTGTCTCAACCCAGGACATCCTTTTCAGCCCCCAGTCCTTGCTCAAGAACTTTTTTTTGGATTCCTCAGACACTGGGTGGGAAACCTCTTTCGGTCCCCTCAGGGTGCAGAATCTCTGGCCCCCTCATCAGAGGTCAGCCCATAACAATGTCAGGGAAATAAGAGGTCACCTTTTCACCTTTCAAGCCTTTCATTCTCTTTTTCTTCCAGGGCTTCTCAAAATCTTTACAGACAATACCACAGTAATGTGTAAAATCAACAAGCAAGGGCAAACATGTTCTTACCTTCTTTGCAGGCTGGCTCTTCAAGTTTGGCATCTAGCTGTCCACTATCAAGTGACTATTCAGGCTGTATATATTCCTTAAAAGCAGAACATAGATGTAGACTCAATGAGCAGGTCCACAACACAGGCTTAAGAATGGATGCTTCATCTGGACGTTGTCCATCAGTGGGGTACTCCTCAGGTAAACCTTTTTTGCCTCTCCTTTGAACAGACTTCCTCTTTTTTGCACCACAGTCTCAAGTCCTCTGGCCTGGAGGGTGGATGCCCTCTTTTTTTTCCTGGAAGGGGATGTCTCGATATGCTTTTCCTCCCCTTCCCCTCATTCTGAGAATCCTGCTCAAGATAGAGCAAGACTCCCCCAAAATCTTGTTGGTGACTCCCTTTTAGCCCAGACAGCATTAGTTCCCTCTTCTTCTGCAGTTAGTCAAGGGCAGTCATCACAAGTTACCTCACTGGGTGGGCCTATTCACACAAGACAAGGGGTCTCTCATCCATCCTCACTTGTCCACTCTTTAACTGACGTTATGGATGCTAGGGTTTGTGAAGATTGGGGAGAAAGGCTGCCAGCCTAGCCAGATAGAACTTTATAGATAATTCTGTCATTTGTAAATATTAATGTAAGCCACAGGCTTCTTGTTTTAAATGGAAAAAATGCTGTTACATGTGGAACTGCAAAAATGTAACAGGGCACTCTACTGACCAAGTAAAGCATGTTGTGACCCTTTGATGTTAAAACTCGGAGTCAGTCAATCTGAAGTGAGACATCCTGCCTATTGTTGTAAGGCTAGAGTTAATGGCCAGAATTTGTATGCATAAATGTCCTTTATTGCTCTGGTTTCTGCCCAGAGGTGAAGAATGTAAATGTAGTTTCTGTTAGCCTGGGAACCCAGGGAAGTGTGAAGAATGATGTAATGTGAATCAGGAATGTGATTTTAAAAACAGAGAGAATCGGAGAGCATTAAGCATTTTTGTCTTGACCATCCAACCCATCAGCACTGTCTTGCTCTATATGTAAGTTTATCTTAGACTTGTGTTTTCTCTTAGAAATAGCTAAAAACTAGAAAGATTAGACTGTGTTTTTCTGTGATGTCAAAACCGTACTGCTGAATTATTTTAAGTATTTCTCTGTGATCTCTGAACTCTTGACTAGCACTGTGTAGTAAAAGGTATTGTCTTGTGTTTTGCCTATTTATTATTAAATATTTTTAAACCCTTTCAACTGTAGCTGTTTTTGTAGAGGTAATTTAAGCTCTTTAGAGTACTTGCATGCCTTGTAAAATTGTACAAAGTCACTCCAATATCTTTAGCTCTGGGCTATACTACCAACTGGATAATAATATTGCACAGTGATAATTGGATGCCCTTTTAAGGGCCTTTGAGTAGCTGATAAATATTAGTGGGTGGTGGCAGATGGTACTACCATATAGTCTTGGAAAAGGGGGCACAGCTGGAGAACCTGTGCCAGCCTTCCCCAGGAGTGTCTGTGTGGTTATATAAACTCTTCTGAAAGTGTGTGTGTGTGTGTGTGTGTGTGTGTGTGTGTGTGTGTGTGTGTGTGTGTGTCAGCTACTTTGGCAGGGACACACTTTGGTTGGACAGAGAGGGTGCTGGACATTTTAGCTTGCCCACTAGGCTGAGATCTGGACCCTATAGCTGTGCTAGTGGGGAGTCTTATTGGGGACCTGGAGAGCAAGGGAGCAACCAGCCGTAGACTGACTGTGATCTCTGTGTGCTCTTAAGGGAAATTGTACTTTACTGTGTGTATTTGTTGTCCTTTCCTCCTATATGAGACTCCCCTCACTGGTGTTACTGGTGAGGATTGAGGCTCCTTGATTGCTGGGCTAGGACATGGGCGTCACAGGGTTTTGATCCCCTTTTGGCACCTTTTTTTCTGAGGATGTTCTAAGGGTTCTGCAGGAAGCCAGGAAATCCTGTATGTCCAAATGGAATTGATTTTCTGTTTGGTGCCATGCTTGTAACCAAGATCCACTTTCTGTGGAGATCCCGCTGGCTCTCTGGCTCTCTCTCTCTTATTTGTGTGAGTTGTTCCATGCTGGATTGCCTTATTCTTCAGTTAAAACTCTCCTTTCCGCTATCTCTGCTTGCCTGCCATTAACTCCTCCTCTGGCCTCTAGGTTTGAGGTTAAGCCATTTCTTAAATGTGTCCTTCATGTCAGACTTCCCAGGAAACCTATTCCACCTTCCTGGGATCTTAATTTTGTTTGTGAAAAATTGATTCAGGCTTCTTTTGAGCTTGCAGCTTCAGCACATGGGAACATTGTTCTTCTTTTAGACCTTATTTCAGCTAAGAGATTGTCTGAACTCTAGGCTGTTATGGCTGTTCCTCCATTTTTGCTTTTTGTTTTTGTAGGTACAGGGCATCTCTTCATATTAATCCTTCTTTTATAACTAAGGTGGTTAATGAATTGTCTCTTAATCAGTCTATTAATTTTCCTTTGTTTTTGTTTTCTTTTCCACAGTCTGCTATTGAGAAGGTTCTTCTTGGATCTGCATAGACAGCTCAGGTATTATTGGATAAGACTAAGGCCATTTGCAAGTCTGAGCAGCTTTTTATTTCCTTTCATCCCAGATCTCTTGGGTTAGCTGTTTCTAAGCAGACCATTTCTTTATGGATTTCTAAGGCCATTTCTTTTTGTTACCCCTTTCATAGGAAAAGCCTTTCTGCCTCTGTGAAGGCTCATTGTGTCAGGGCAGTGGCTTCTTCTGGTGCTTTTTTTCGAGGGATTGGACACCAATTCCATCACTGTAGTCTACTACTTGGACCTCTGTCCATAACCTTAGTAAGCATTACAAACTGGATATTGTTTCCACAGCAAGAGCTGTCTTTGCCAGAGCTGTCCTGCATGGGTTTCTTGAGGGCTCTTCTGTGCCTTACTCCTCCCATGTTTCCTCTTGAGTTTGTACTCTCCCTTTAGTGAAGAATACTGCAAGTATGATATTGAATGGCATAGTACAGTTGTGTAAAATCTTATCATTACAGTAGCGGTCCTTCTCTTCACTATTGCAGTATTCGCTCGCTCCGTCTGTCCTGCCTTTCTGCTCTACTCTTAATTCATCCCTTTTTTATTGAACGAATCTATGATTATGATTATTTTAGTATTATCCTTTATCTACCTTTTGGGAATAAAAACGGTTTGGTCTTTGTAATCATTCCAGGAATGAAAGTTTCTGTAGAGTTTTGTATTGGGAAACTTGATTTTGGAAATAGTTTGGGTGTTTATGGGTGAGATTGTAGTCTGATTTATATTTCCTGAGGGCTGAGTACACAGCACGAATGGGGAAGTGCCAGTTCTGTTTTTACAAGTTCTAAACAGTAATTGCTTTAACAGCTGCATCTTCGTGCTTCCCATGTTGCCTAGAAACTATATCAAGAATGCAGTGAAATAAAAAATGTTATTGTCTGTTTTACGCCTATGAATATGCAATAGTTTAGACATCCATGCTCCAGTGATGTGAATGAAGGGCTGAATTTTGTTTAGTGAGCTCTCAGATGAAATATAATCCCTCATTCTTATCCAGCTGGCAGTTGCTAATCTAATTTCCACTTCTATATATTATATTGAACAATGTTTTTTTTATGTAAATTTGAAATAAGAAGACCTGTCTGATCATTTTACAATCTTTAAAGGAAACGATTGTGATAGGAAGTGCTATATAAGTCTGAGTAACATGAACTATACACCTTTGTACTTTTTGAAATGACCTTTTCTGTGTTTTGAAATTGAATAGTTAGCTGGCTGAATGGATTATAGAGCATTTTTTATTTAATTTTGATAGTGTACTAGGAGTTGCTTTGGTTATTTGGACAAAGTACTGACTCATTTCCCTGTAACGTTGTATCTCTCATTTGTATTCGGTGCACAGCGGTCTGGAAGATTACTCTTGATGCTGCTTTATTTGACTTACTTTGGCTTTTAATTCAAAATGGACTGGTTATCAGTCATACATACCTTAAATGATAAAGCATCCTCTGGCCCCGCTGTGGGTGATGAGAATGTCCACAGCTGAGTTTTGATTTGATGAGTATGACATGTTTTTGACCAGATCGGAGTATACAAATATTAACTTTACTTTTTTCTCACTGCGGAGAATATATGCTTAGCTGCATAATTAGAACTATACTTGAGAGTTTGAAATAATCGCCATTGTTTTGAGGATATGCAGATTTTCTTGTGTTTTAATTGTGGTGTCAGCCATAAAGTATATTTGCAGTACTATGTATATGGTTTTGTTCATAAGGACATAAAAGTGTGTACTTCTTTATATAACAATTTAATATTATAGATGCTGTGCATTGGATTACATTTCTGTAGAGCTCCTGCCTTAAGTTGAAACTAAATGCACACATAATTTCTCACTCTTAAGAGTAGGGGAACCAGTAAGCATTATGACCCATCGTATACTGCAAGCAGGGTTAGAGGCATAACTGAAGTCCTGTTTTGATTAATACTAAATTATAATAAACAAGAAATTCTGATTATATAGACATTCAATTGGATATATTTAACAACACACTGATTAATTTAATGTGCATCAAGTGCATGTGATAGATATTATATAATAAAATATAAGGTAACAGATTGGATTCCCATTTGAAAACACCCTGTTGCTGCTTTCATGCTCTGGCTCCTCTAATGTAGTAAAATGCAGTGGGAACCAAGTAAGATGGGGAGTTAAAGGAAGGAGAGTGGAAAAAGGGGGGAAGAAGTTGAGTGGAGGAGTATAATGGGAAGGAGAAAGGGAAAGTAGTAGTAATTACAAAAATATATAATAAAAAGGGTGAATGAAAGAAATAGAAGGAAGTTCTTTCTTTATGAACTAGGACAATAACAGTTTGTACAAATGTTTGTCAGGATACAATTGAAGACAGATGTCATCAGATTTCTTCAACTTGTAATACATGTGCAAAATACATTTTCTCTTTATTGAACATATTTTTGTATACTATATTTTAATATTAAATAGCATAACAATCTAATTCAATGTGGATTTTAATACTTAGGATTTAAAGAACCAGCTTACATGATTTACTACAAATTAATTACTCGCGGACTAAAATTTCAACTTATTTATCTGAAGCAGCTTTATTTATTCATTTTATATGTGTCTCTATCTGTCATATATTGAAATATCACAAAAATGGTTAATATTCTCATTCTAGATAAGTTCTGAATTACAGTTTTGGATTAATTTTACGAAGCTTTTTTTAGAAAATCACAGAAGTGGGGATATGATAAGAAGTATTATTGTCTTGTTGACAAGGTTAATACACTGTCTCGTAAATCTAAGTACACACAAGGGATATTTATTGTCTTATTGACAAGGTTAATACACTGTCTCATAAATCATAAGTACACACAAAAGGGATATTTTTCTGGTACATGTATAAATCTGTTTCTTATTTGTTCTGATTGTCATGAGACAATTTTATTTCTCTTACCATTTCTTTTGGATCTACGACTAATGTTTATTAGTGCTGAACGCAGTCCAGCGCTCATGTTTGCTCCATACAATAACAGCTTGAAAAATGACACCTTGAGTACATATATATTCATAACACTCAAGCAAAGACTTTTTTTATAAGCAAACACAACAAAAATAAAAAATAGTAGGAAGGCAAACACCTATGGATTCCTCCTTATGGAGATTCTAAACCCATAAGCCATACCCCATTGTTTTATTGTTCTCACTGCAAGATTTATGCATCTTCTACTATAATAGACATGCAAATTTTATAATCCACGTTTAATAAAGCTGTATGTCTAAACTCAGAACAAAAGGAAAAGTTACTGTTATTTTGCAGTGTGGCAGTTATTAGAGAATAGTTCCAGGATGGAGAAATTGTGATGCCTGACTGAATTATATTTTAAGTATTAAGGAACAAGTTTATTACATTTGGTGAAAGTAGCTTGTATAGTTATGAAATTATACCATCTATTCCAAGTGCTTTGTTTGATTTAAGAGATTTTACTTTTTTTAATTTAATTTCTAATAAAGCAGTGTCTTTTATTCTCTGATTTTGATATTTTTTGAATATCCAAGTTACTTAAATCTTTAAAGTTTTGGATGTTATCTATCAGCCATAATAGGATTATTTAAAAGATTCAGACTTCTATAGTAAGATACAAATTCAGAAATAATTCATTCAGTGTATGATTTAGATTTATTAGCTTTAGCACTTGTAATGTTATTAATATGTGAGTTCCTAGAATTCATCTTGTATCTTCTCATAAAGATATGCATGCCTCTAGGAGTCCTAGCATAAACAGAACTTTTTAAATTTTTCTAATGCTGTTGAAGATTTATATACAAGAGTATTCTGATACTGATTATTATAGGTTCATGCGTATATACTAGGCTAATGACCACCAGGGCCTTTATAAGGCTACTATGCAAACCATCCCAAATGTGTCCTTGTATATCATAGGTGTTTATTAATAGGGGGTATGCTAGTTAGGTAATTTCTGTTGTTATGTGGGGAGTATGTTAGTTTGGGCATAGTTACTGTCAGAATTGTCTGTGATTGACATTGGGCCAGACTTGGGATGAATTTCCGATTTCCCATCCATTGATCAAAATGTATGCTTAAATAGGGTTAGGGGTGGACTTTTTATCACATGAATGGGGAAGCCTGTTCCTGAGCACAGGGATCCTCTGAAACACATATCTGTCTCACCAACATGTTCTATTTATGTTACAACTAAAACTTAAATCTTTGGATCTAGTGACTCTGATGCTTTTCATTTTGTGGATGCGCAAAAAGGTCCATTAGAACAGGATCTAATGATGGCTTTCATACCAGGCATAGATCTCCTCTTAGTAACCTGTAGGAAACCGAGTACAGAGATAGGGCTTTGTGGTGATCTGTGTAAGACAATGTGTTTGTAACCTGGATTTTCCTGAGAAGGAAACTTTGTGGGCATTCCAACTGTTGCATATGTCTGATCAGGTATATGCCAAAGGGAACATAATACTCGAGATGGGTTGGATAAGGGTGGAATAAGGTGACCGTATGACTTCTCAGACTTGGACGCCATGCCCTTAGTTATATATCGGAGACATAGAATGATTTTCTCACTACCTTGGCCACATATTGGACAAAGGCCAGATTACTGTCTGCATATGTTCCCATATCTGTGACTACCAGGTCAACTCTTGGAGGTGTCTTATCAACTGAGTGATTAGCCTGAGTGGTTGCTTTCCAAAAAGGCACTGTAAAGTATTTCTTGGCGTTGAGTTTTAAACTGTGACTTCAGCACCAGTCATCTGTTTGTGTTAGTTCATGTAAGATGTTTGTGTCATGGGGAGGAATCTATGATGGCTCCCAATTTGCAGTCATCTTTCATGATAATACATTCCTATAGGCTTTGCATGTTAGACTAGTCAGATCACAGGTCTGTAGTTTCCAGGGTCAGTTGATAGTCCTCCCTTGTGAAGTAGGATAAACACTGTGGTCCACCATTTTCATGGCGCAAAGCTTGTTTTGAGGCTATAGTTGAAAAGTGACTCACGTGGTCTAGATAGGGCATGTTTCAAGTTATCCAGGAGTCATCCCAAGATATTGCCAGGGTCCATTTAGGATTTAGTGAGAGCTACCAGGGCCTAATCCCCGCTAATAATTGGGGGGTGTGTTGCTAGGTTTTAGGTTCATAGGTGTTTACTAGGCTGACGACCACAAGGGCCTTTTTAGTCTAGCCATGCATCCCAAATGTCCGACAGGTTTTGATACCCTCAATAAGTGTAAGCATGGGCCTGGGAGATGAACCATTTACAGGTTACCTGTGTCCAGAGATGAATTTCCAGTTTTCCATCCAATTGTCCAAGTTGTACTTGAATTGGGTTAGGGAGGAACTCTGCTTCACATGGATGGGGAGCCTGTTCCATAGAAGCAGTAGTCTCTGGGTTACATACCTATCTCTCCAGCAGGTTCTATTTATATCATAGGCAAGATTTAAGTCTTTAGAATGGGTAATTCTGGTGATGTTTGTTTTGTGGATATGCAGGAGGTCTATCAAAGTGGGGTCTGACAATACCCTGTATGCCAGGCATGGATCTCCCCTCAAAAGCCTGTAGGAGGTAGAATACAGGTATAGGGCCTTGTGGTGGTCTGCAAAGGACATTTTACTTACGCCCTGTATTCTTTTAGTGAGGAGCCCCTGTGGACACTCCAATTGTTGGATATACCTGGTTAGGTGCATAACAAATGGGGCACTGTACTCAGTGATAGGTCTGATGAATGCCAAACACAGTGGAACAATGAATTCCTTGGACTTAAGATGGCATTCCTTTGTTTATAAGTTGTGCAACATAGAATGATTTCCTCACCACTGTAGACACGTGATGGTCAAAGCCTAGATTACTGTCTGTGTGTCCCTAAGTCTCTGACTACTGGGTCAAGTCTAAAGGGTGTGTTGTCAATATGATAGCTACCAAGGATGGATGACTTCCCAAAGGACATTATTATGCATTTCTTGGCATTTAGTTGTAGTCCATGGCTATGACACCAGTTGTTTGTCTGTGTCAGCCTGTCCTGGAGAACATTTGTGTCAGTGTGAGATTTAATGACGGGTCCTAATTGCAATCATCTGCAAATTTAGTCAGCCATAGACCACTGACATTGGCCTTGACTTCTGAGAAGTAAATGCCAAAAAGGAACGGTCCAAGGACTGATCCCTGAGGGACTCCACTTGTGACTGGCCCCTGAGACAGGGGAGTCTGAGTGAAGTTTGGGATGATTTTCTTCAGCAGTCAGATTCACTATGTTGCTTTGCTCAGTAAAGGTACCACCAGTGAACACCAGTTTGGCACACACTGCCTTTGAAGTTAATGGACATAGCTCTAAAAGGCCTTGTGGTTGTATTTAGCCTGTAAAGCTATCTTGACCTCATAACTGGCCTTGTTGAACTTGGTCTCCTTACTTTCCTGTTTAGTTAGATTAGAGAGTTATTATCATTATGAGACTTGCTCTTTCTCATTTTAATGGGGACATTTTTCTTTTTACTTTTTGTTATATACCCTATTAAGGTTAGGATTTGTTTTGGACTTGCTTCTAGTAGGTACAGCAACTTCTCTATAGCCATCTATATGGTTGTAGAGGGTCTCGATGAACAATTCCATATAGGTTACTCTGAAATTAGGGTTATGAGGGGCACTGAATTTTTGACAAGCAATTACTTAATAGGATGTAATTTGCTTTTATATAGTTCCTGTTACATGGTTTGTTGGGTCAATGAGTTGATTTTTATTTCAAAGGAGACAGCTTTGTGATCCAACCTCACCAGTGAGGACTTTGTACTGAGGAGTGTGCTGTATTCTCCCATATTGGTGAGTACCATGTCCAGTATAGTAGAACCTCTTGTGGGTGTGCGCACTATCTGGTCAAGAGTATCTGTTTTAATAAGGTCCAGGAATCATTGTAGCTGCAAGCTTGAGGCAGTGGTATGTTTCCCAGTCTAGAGAAGGGTAGCAAGTCTCCCATGAATAGGGTATTTGGTTTAATGGTGAGTGTTTACAGTAGGTCTAGGTACAAGTGATAGGATTCTTGGGATATACATGGTGACCTATAGCTTATACGAATACGGTATGGAACTTTATCTGTGGTGATTTGCATGTGGATAAACTCCAGGGCATTGTCCTGTTTAACCAGCCTAGAAGTACACTTGATACTAATGTAGATAGACTCCTCCACCTTTTATCCCTGTCTGTGCAGCTGATAGTCTAAATATGTGGAAGGCACTGAAGCCTTACAATACTGGAGTACTTTCTGGAAATTTAAACCATGTCTTCATAATGGCACATATGTCTGTATTCTCCTGAGTGAGAAGATTGTAAGGTGTGGAGTTTGTTTAGGCTCCTAGTGTTCAGTAGTAACACCTTTAGGTTTCCTTGGGTTTTATATGCTATGTCAGTAGCTATATCAACTTTGCTTTGCTTAAAAAAGGCACTAAGAGGTGGATAACGTTTTATCCAATGTTTGGAAGCCTGGGCAAAAGGTGGGGCGGGTGCAGGTCATCCTTTGCAAAGTAACGTGGTTTGATAATTGTGTCCTTCCATGCTGTCAGATATTGAATCCCACCAGAAAGACAGAGACGAAGCCAATTATTTAAGTCAATCATCTTTTATTCATACTGTGGTATCACTCTTGGTGAAGGTAAAATGCTGCTTAGTAAAACGCACATATCTGCCAGAGATGCATATTCAAAAAGATCAATAATGTCTGTCTTCATATAGTCCAGAGAGGTATATCCAAGGTCATTGAGACCCACATGCACTATGATAGAATTGTACTGGTACCTGTAGTGTAGTAACTTCACTGCATGCATAACTTGGCAGATCCTGGCACCAGATAAGCAACTAACTATTGTTATCCTGGTAAGTTCTGGTAAGTGGTAATCTGTGTGTCATACTTGTCCCTATGACAAGTCCTGGGTAATGTGCTTGCTTGCCTTATAGGCATTCCTTTTGTGGCTATTGGGGCTCCACTGGGGGTAGATATGTGTGTGGCGTTTGGTGCTGCTTTGGGTGAGGGCTTTTGACAAGAATGTTTGGTTTTAGTGCCTAAGCTGGTGTGTGTGTGTGTGTGTGTGTGTGTGTGTGTGTGTGTGTGTGTGTGTGTGTGTGTGGTAGACACTACATGTGGAGAATGTAGTGTGTCTGTGTTCTTGACAACCTTGTTTTATATGAGATTTTTGTCTCCAGTAAAATTGTGTATGCGCATGTCTTGCATACTGTGTCTTTAGGCAAACACCTTAACCACTGTGCCAGCCCCCAACCCCCCCAGGGTATACCCTTGTCTGCAGTCCATTTGCTTTTTCTACAGACCTTTACTAGTAACCATTTTGCCTTATTTATTTTCCCATCTCCTATAATGTATTTTACATTGACTATGCTAGAAGGCTTGTCACCTTGCTAGGTAATGCTTGTTTGTAGTATTGCACAAAATATTGAGTACGTGTTTAGACTGTGTATTCACATTCATGTTTCTGTTGAATATCTAGCAAGCAAATGTGTTTACAGCTGCTGGCTTTTGTGTAGGCATATTAGACACTATAAATAATAACTGTGTGTGTGTATATATGTTTGTACATATGTATGCATGCATGTATGTATATATGTATGTATTTAATATGTGGGTCTTTATCAGATGATCGAGTTTTCACAAACTTGAAATTCACATGGTTGAGACCATGTGATCGAGTTTTTGAAAACCCAAAGATTTAGCATGGAAGTCACTGTACAGTGAGGATTGGGAAATTTACCCTTTTCTCCACTGTAGTACAATCTCAGAGTTGGTATGTATAATTTTCAGGGGGTGTGGGGGGTGCAGGAGGGCTTGACCTCTGCAAAAATGAAAAAAAAGGTAGATTTTTGTGTGTTTTATTTATTTATTTATTTTTTTTATTTGAGTTTTTGGAAATTCGATCATGTGGTCTTGACCATATGAATTTAAAGTTTCTGAAAACATGATCTTCTGACATAGACCCATGTATATGTTTACTGTGCATGGAAGTATATTGGAGAGAGAAACATTATCACTTCACTGCAAGAGGTTTTCCTGTGCATTGTCTGAATGTCCTTCACGTGTTCAAGTAACTTTTTAGTTTCTTCCTACATCCTGAAGGCATCCTGTAGGTGGATGGCATTCTAAACTGTATGTGGATGTGTGTGTGTGTGTGTGTGTGTGTGTGTGTGTGTGTGTGTGTGTGTGTAACTAGCAAAATCTTTTATGGGGTTGCTTTAATACCAGAGTATGACTTTACAGCGTTAAATTGTTTATATTTCTGTGTGTGTGTGTGTGTGTGTGTGTGTGTGTGTGTGTGTGTGTGTGTGTGTGTGTGTGTGTGTGTGTGTGTGTGTGTGTGTGTGTGTGTGTGTGTGTGTGTGTGTGTGTGTGTGTGTGTGTACCTAGCAGACTCTCTGGATCACCTCAGCTATTTATGGGGATTGGTATAAAAGTTGAATGTGACTACAGTTTTGCATGGATACAGGACTAGCTTGGTTAACAAAACAAATTCTTACTTCTTTATAAGTTAAGTGCCATATAACATACCTATAAGGTACTTATGAGTCATATTGATAAGACCGTTTTCATTTTGTTTGACAAGTTTGGTTCTGCATTGAATCTTAACTGCATGAAGTTATTTAAGATTTTCTGTTAACATTGTTCAATTATGTAATGACTATATGATGCAAAAAATGTTTACCCTCTGGTCACTGAAATGATACAGGTTTGTACATCAATTACAATGATATAACTTGTTTTGACAGTCATACTGTCTCTTAATTTTTGGGCATTTTGCAATTGTCATAATAATGTTTACAGTGTCAGTGTTGGAGATTTCTCCTCTGGCCCTCACTGTAAATGGGCTTCGACTTATGTTAGCTATCCAATGCATATGACTATGCAAGTCTGTCACATGGTTTAGTTGAAAAGAAAGTCTGAGGTCAAAAAGCTATGAAAATGCATTGACCCATACTTAAGTTGAGGTGTTAAAACTCATGTACCATAGATTTTCCTTCATTCATTCACTGATTCCAAGATTTTCCAGTTTATCCTAATTACCACTAGCACTGACAGTTGATTCAGAGGATTAAGATGTATGAGTTGTTAATTAGCTGCTCCTGTGGTCCATGGTTTGATTTCCTCTGCTTACATTTGCCTACTGTGTTAACTTGAGGAAGCCACTTAACCAGGCTTTCAGGCAATAAGGAAATTGTGCTAGGCACTCAGTGGTGTCCTAGATCACATGTCTAATATGACTCCATGAATGTATGATATTAGGAAAGGCAAAAAATGAAAAATTAATGTATCTCCTCTCACATAGTAAAGCTACCTAATGCGTCTTGTCGTAGCATAACAGGTAATCACAGTGATTGGGTTTGGGAATGTGTGACTGTGAAAAACAGTTTGGAACCGAAGTGTATTACTGTAGCTAATACCAGTATTTATTTCTGTGCAATCATAGAGATGGTCAGGAAAACAACTCTTGTTTTCAGTGACAACTTTTTTGTTGAAAGGTATGGTAAAAGTATATACTTGTGTGTGTGTGTGTGTGTGTGTGTGTGTGTGTGTGTGTGTGTGTGTGTGTGTGTATGTGTGTATGCATGTGCATGCACGCAAATATAAATTATAGCAGTATAATGAAATACGTTACTGTGGCCATTATAGTGAATGGGATGGGGGTGTTGCTTTGAATGATAGCACTAAATGTAACTGACATACACTACTGAACTCGTAGTGTTCTGGGATGAGGGCTGGTGATGAATGATGAAAATAAATTGCAATTGACATAGTTACTATAGTTGCTGCAGTGATCAGGATTAGTGTGTGTGTGTGTGTGTGTGTGTGTGTGTGTGTGAAAACTGACATGCATTTCTGTGGCCATTACATTGACCAGGGTGGGGAAGTGCAGTTGTTAAGGCATCTGAAAGAACAAGTTAGTGTACGATTATATTTTTCAATTTCTTGGTGATCACTGAGATGAATCACTAGAAGCAGCTTCCATCATTTTTAATCACTAGGTATATGTTCTAATATTAAGGGACATTTTTTTTCTTGCAGAAATCTTTTATTTTTTCTGGTAGGACATCTGATGTGTTCTTTAATTACAGTGTTAACCATGCATGAGTCTACCTTTGTTTTTAAGGCCAAAAGTTCTACTTGAGTATATACAATACGTGAAATGTAATAAGAATATGAATAAACCAATCGTATTAAGAATCAGTAATCATGGTAACAGTCCTGAGGTGGTAATTATACTGACTAGGGAAATTTGACGAGGACGCAGGGGAAATTCCCCTGCTATCTATTTAAGTGTTGTAGAAAGGGCGATACAGGACGGTGATAAACAAACTGTGGAAGAAATGGTGAATCAAGTAATAAGATGGATAAATGTAAAAGGGAATGGATTATTTTTTGAAAGATTTTGACTTTTCTTTTTTACTATTTTATTTTCTAGATTTTTGATCCTTTTTTTCCAAAGACAAAAATTGTGAATAATATGTAATCTTGTTTTTAATTTCTCCAAGTCTTTTGGGTTTCTAATACCATGACTGGAGTGGTGGACCCCATTCCTACATCAAAGTATGATTAAAGTTCATGAAATTAGTATTGTTTCAGTCTTTGATGTTAGACAGAAGTGCTCTTCACAGCACCCACATTCTACCCACTAATGACTTCTTCTACAGTTTGTATGCCGTTACAACAGTAACTGATCTAAATAGGATTGTAAATTCTTAATTTATAAGACCCGATGCTTCTACTACTATTGGAACTGTCTGGTTATCTTTCTTCCACATTGCCCTCATTTCTGTCTGTAAATCCTGGTATTTTATGACTTTGTGTCTCTCAGTATGTAAGACATTGTAATCAGTGGGTGTAGCAATTTCAGTGATGAATGCCACTTTTGTCTTCTTTTCGAGGACTGCTATATCTGGTTTTCTTGTGTCTATTTTTTGAACTGTTGGTAATGGATTATCCCATGTGATATGAACTTCATCATTTTCTGTGATTCTTTGTGACTCATGTTTCCAGTGTTTTTCAGCTACTTCAGTATTATAATGTTTGCACAATCCCCAGTGCAATAGTCTTGCCACATTATTATGCCTTTCAGTATACAGTCCTTCTGCTATTAGTATATCACAACTAGCAACAAGATGTGTGTTTCCAATTCTGTTTTACAAAACCTACATTTGTCTGTTTCTCTCACATGTTCAATGGACTTTCTCAGCCAATGTGTATATAGTCCACTGTCTTGGGTCGCCAATATTAACCTTTCATCTTTAGGTTTAAGTTCACCTCTCCTTAACCATTCCTACATTCGATCAACATGAGGTTGTTCCAAGAGTTTTCTATAGTTGCAACTATGTTTATATGCATCTTCCACATTTCTTGGCTTCAATTCTGATCCTTCACCTCATATTCTATCTTTTGTTTTTTTGGCACATTCAGTTGCTGCCTGATTTTTATCTGCTTCTGGTTTGATTTCCATTCCTGCTTGACACCGATATGCTTCTGCTAAACAAAGAGGGGAAGTCATCTTAGAATTATTCTCCTCATATTTCAAAACGTTCACTACATTTGGGTCTTGTGAGGTCAGCAGGTATGTATGCAGTCCCATGACTGCAGATCCATACATGTAATCAATTTTGAGAAGGCCCTTAACGCCTTCAGAACTGGGAATATATAATCTTGGTATGCAGTGATTCTGATAAGCATGAAGCATCCTTCTTGTTTTCCTGTTCAATGTATCCAACACCCTTTGGGGCCAGTCAGTCTCTCCAAAATTGTAAGTTAGGACTGAAAGAGCAAATTGGTTTATAACTTGGACTTTGGTCCTATATGCCAACCCTGTTTTCAGTATTAATTTAAGTCTTCTAAAATATTCCTTACTAAGTTTTATTCACAGTTGTTCATGTTTTATTGTTAATCCTTCATCAGTTCCCAACTATTTATACAATCCGTGTTGCTCAGTTCTTTATAAAACATTCCCGTCCCAAACTAATGTTTTCTTGGTGCTGCAGCTTTCTTGCTTTAAAGGTTGCTTTTCCACATTTATCAAGACCAAATAACATTCTTATATTATTTGAAAAAGATTTGACCACTTGCAGTTGTGCTTTCAGTTCCTCATCTGATGAACTGTACAGTTTTCAATCATCTACAAAAAGATGAGAAGTCTTTATACTTTGTTGTTTTCTGGGAGCCAAATTGTAGCCATGGCCCAATCTGTTAAGTAGACAACTTAATGGGTTAAGAGCAAGACAGAAGAGCAGCTGTGGCAGAGAGTCACTATGGACTAACCCCCTTTGAATATTTATCCCTGTGATAATAATTTGTCCTTTATTATGGCTTAACTGCAAAGTGGTTTGCCACTGTTTCACAGTCGCTGTAATGTAATCGGTCAGTGTAGGGTGTATCTTATGCATTTTAAGCACTCTTTTATCCATGAATGTGGGATACTGTCAAATGCTTTTTTGTAGTCTATCCATGCCATACTTGGATTCTTCCCCTTTTTAAAATTCTTCATTATAACTGCAATTAACAACAAATGATCCTTTGTTCCATATGACTTTCTTTTGTTACCCTTTTGTTCTTTTGCTATGATTGATTTTCTTCTAAACTGTATATAATTATGGAACTATATGCAATTACTTCTGGTAAAAAAAAAAAACACTCCTCTTGTAAGATAATATTTTTTGAGATGTTTTGTTTTTTTTTTCTTATCCTTTTATTTTTTTTCCTTCCTCCTTTTTACTATTTAGATTATTAAAAGTAAACAAAAAAAACATGAATATCAAAGTCCCATGTTCTCTTCTTTTTGAGAAGATGGCAGGGACGAGTAGATGACATTCACAGAAAAGAGCAGTTTTTCTTGAAAACAAAAATCTTCACTTCCGCAAGAGTAACACACACTATTCCCAATTTCTGTCAGATCAAAGAGTAAATATTTTTGTACATATGTTGTTAGGGGTCTACTTCAGAAGACTGACAAACCAAAAGACTGTGTCCCAAAATACTGAAAACTCAAAATACAGAAAAAATTTTAGTGCAGGGGGCAAGCCCCCCCCAGCACCCCTTGCTTAATTATATATACCAACTCCAAGATCGCATAACACTGGAGAATGGGAAAATTCTATCCTTCGGTATTTTAAGTTTTCAGTATATTGGGATTCAATCTTTTGTTTTTTTCAGTCTTCTGAAGAAGACCCATTATTAGATGTTTTTGTGAATAGAAACACTGCTCCACTGTTCAGTATACAAAATGCGTCATTTTCCCATTCAAATTCTCCACAAAATATAACGTAAAGCCTCACCTCCAAGACAAAATCATCCCAGTGATGTTTTATGCAGTCCCAGCAGTCAGTTAATATATACAGCCAGCTTAACATTTAATTTTTTAAGATACTGTATATATCGGAGCATCAGAGGATTCTGTTGACCATGTTATACTCATTTGTGTAGAATTAGAGAAACTGATTGCAAATTTTACATGCATTAATCCCAATAATAACAGGGTCAGATACAGTATAAACTGTACATGTTGCTAACAATTTAGTTTATATTTTTACGTGTATAAAATATTCTGCTTAGGTAATAATGTTTTGTCCAAGATAGATATTTTATTACTGAAAATGCTACATTTTATGGAGAATTCATCAATGTGCAACTTTTTTTTCTTTTAATTTTGTCAGCAAAGTATTCACTAAGAATACATGCCACTTTTCAGGGTTGACCTAGTTGCACCATATGGTTGCTGACAGCAACATGTCTTGCAGGTGAAAATAGAATCGAAGCAAGGACTGTAGGAAGAAAAGTGTTAAACATGTCATAACTTTTAATTCTGTGCACTAAGCTGCTGGATCATTTCTTTTTAATTTATTTAAGTAATTATTGAATTCTTTTCGTACGTAAAAATCCACTACCAATCATTAGCGGACCGGAGTTCTGCTGTGGCGACCCCTAACCGGGAAAAGCCAAAAGACACAAACAAACAAACAACTGAATTCTTTTCATAGCTCCTAACAGTAGCTCAAGTACTGTGTGTAAAGGAAAAAATAGTGAGAAAGAAAGGTATAAATTTGGAGACACTAATTTGCTGTTATTCACTTAAAAGTTAATAGAATAAAAGGGTTTGAATTAAAGTACATTTTCTAAAGAATGAGAAGTCTGGTGTTACATAGTGGCTATCATTTCAGTAGTTTGAGAGTATCACAGATTTTATGAGGGGTACGAGTGAAGGTATGAGGCATGGTCCTGACATTTGAGAGCTGAGAGTCCAGTAATGTAAGCAAGCTAAGTATACTGTTTATTTAAAGCTTTGCAGGTAATGGTCTCTGTGGTGTAGACCAAGGACAGAGGGAATTAAGGGTTGGTGTAATGGTTAAGGTGTTTACCTCACAGCCAGCGGCCTACTTATGACTCTATGACTATGACCCCAGCAACCTGAGTTTAATTAGTAGCCTGAGTTCTGAATGAGAAAGTTGTGGAGCGAGAGGAAGGACGAGACAATGCTACTTCTGTCCTCTTCGGTGGGGTAAGCATGAGATGTGTGTTGTGGGGAATGTCTCCCACGAATGTTTCCCTGGTAGAGACTAGCAACCTAACCTAGCAGTGAGCCTTCCTCTCAAAAAAAAAAAAAAAAAAAAAAAAAAATTGAGGTAGGAATGCTTGCGGGCTACATCACTTCTTGAAAGAAGTGACAGCTCCATGCTTTAACTATTGCACACCCTCTCGTGAAACATTTTTGACTCAGAAGTTGTATGTTAAGGAACATACCAAAATCCCCCAACAGTTTCCTATATGATGACAATTCTATGACTGGCACTCATCCAGATAGATAAAAAAAAAAAATGGGCAGGTGTAGAATTGACAGTCCAGGTATTTGGCCAGTACACCCCCCCCCCAAAAAAAAAGAATATTGCAGGTAAATCTTTACAGTTTTGCTGACTGTTAGCAAGAATAATATTATTATCTGCTTGTATTTTTGTTCCTATGTGTACTTCATTAAGCAGACACACTTTTTGTGGCATAGCTATTTATTTGACATTCGTCAGCTGGGTTTGTGGGCTGCTGCAGGACCCTTTTCAACCACAAACGGGTATAAGACAACTCTGCACATAAACAAAGAACACATTTCAGAGTAAAACATACTATATATATATTGAACATGCACTGGCATATAATTCACAACATACGCACTTTGTGTAGAATATGACTCTTTTAAATGTATGTGACTAGAATCAGTTTTGTTGTCATTGTATGACCTACTTAGTGCAATCTCTGTGACTCTGTGAATTGGGTTGTTACTGACAATGAGTCTAGTATAGATCAGCTTAACGTCTTAGTTAATAAACAAATAAACAAGTCACGTGCAGTTTGATTAGCAGCTCTACATCTGCAGATTGTTTGGAATTTTTCTTTCTACTGATGTTATTTTCTTAATTTTTTCTGTACTGAACAAAATACTTACAAAGTTAGCATATTTACTACATGTTTTGTTCCTCCCATATCATAATCCATCTAGCATGTAAGTGTGTGTGTGTGTGTGTGTGTGTGTGTGTGTGTGTGTGTGTGTGTTCAGCAGTGGACTGGTGTCCTGTCCAGTGTTTGTTCTCGACAGTCTTGAAAAATGAACTAAAGTTCATAAGCATCTGCCCCAACATTTCAGCTTAATTTTGTTTCTAGAAACAGTTCTCATCCAGATAGCATGTGATGCTTCCTAGATGCGGAACCTTTTATCTGTACATGGAGCAGTGCTGTTATAAAGGAGTACTATACTGTGCAATTAAAAGACTTCTTAGAGGAGTGCGAGATCTGACAGCGCAAGGCCTGACACTGAAAAAATAAACTGGAATTCAAACATAAAAGCAGCAAATTGCGAAACTTACTGTCACTCCTTTTAATCATTTTTTTGCAAGAGTGCTTCTCCTCTCGTTTTTCTGCACCTACCATCATGAGAATGTCCCCCCCATACTCTACCTTTTTATATGCACTAATTATGAAGTCCCTGTGCCTGGAAGTAGAGGGAGGTACTGCAACCTTGAAGTTAATTTATATCCCCCCACTCTCACATTTATTTCCATACTTTCTAGATCACAGTTAAGTTATGATCTTTAGATTTTCAAAAGGTACAATGACTATGTGCAACTCTCATGTTCAGAATTATCTGTATTGTTATTAACTTATCTTGTGACATTTTAACCACATTATGAAGTACCTAAAATCTTTGTTTTCATGTTGCAGTTTTGTCTCTATACATATATGCAGGTTACAATTACAGCCCGAAATCTTGACTGTGGCAAAAAATGCATTTTTAACAAACTGCTTACTCATGCTGGATGTACCAGAATTTTTTAAATTCCTTTGCAATAGCCACCAGTAAGAGTGAAGCAGTGTTGGTGCAAAAGCCCTTAAAATGGTTGGCAACATTCTCCACCAGCGTAGTGGCACCCATGCCCTAGTATATCAATGTGTTATATTTGTGCTTTCGTGTTTTATTCTGTCTTCAAGCTGAGGGACTAAAATCAGTTGCAGTCCTGCCTGTGGACCCAAGAGTAGTGTACAGAACACTCTTGAGAAGTAACCATTTTAGTGCCGCATATATATATAAATAAAATTAAATTAGTTTCAGTGAAAAAAAAAAAGAACAGAACCAGTAAATATGGAGAGTCAGCATTAATATCTAAAGCCTGAGACAGCGCTGGGAGAGATTGAGGACTGGGTTCATGGGTGGAGGTGTTTTGTAGTGAGCTGAAGTATATTTTGCATAGAAGGTGTGTAAGCTACAGAGTGCAATACAGTGTAACTATTTGCTTCTTAGAAAAAATATTTGTTTAAGATCAGTATGGTTTTAAGAAAAATATCATATCTGAGTCATAGTATCCTGCAAACAAAATAATGCAGCAGTTCCAATGTAAATTAACATTGCGGATTGTCTAGATTTTCCTGTCAGCTGACTTCATATACTGGAACAGGATTTTTCTGTTCTTGATGGCTGATGAAGAAGGATAATTGTGTGACGTATGTGTGAGTTGGTGTGTCTGTATATCCAACCTGTTTAGGTGTTACATGTTGCCATAGCACCTTGCCGTGATTTTGTGCCATTATGATGAGACTGCAGTGAAACACAGGATTGGCAATGATCTTATTACACAAATTACCTCTTGGCACAAAAAATCTGGACAAAGCCAACAATAATGTGGAGACAAGGCCACACAATAGGGAAAGATTTTAAGTATTGCTCTTATCAACTTAGAAAATTGCTAGTCTAGCAGGTTTTGTGTTCTCATGCATTTTCTGAAGGATATGAAGTCTGAAACTCAAATGCCTGTCATTATTTAGTGTCTTAAGTAATCTATGATTTGCCAGAAAAACAGACATTGTAAGAGGAACAGCCAAAAACATGAGGCAAAAATATGGACATTCTTTGAAATTCTGGACAGCTGAGAGGTATCTTGTCATGGCAGTAATGACAAATGTGTATTGTGTGAAAATCCTGTCACCTCAAAAGATTATTTTTCTTTATTTTTTTTGTCGTATTTGATCAATTATCGATGTGCACTGCATTGGTAATTCAGTATATTGGAATTCAAACCATTGACTGCTACACCGCTCTACAAACCCATGAAACTTAACACAAACACTGAGAATGGCATTTGTTTGAGGAGCAAACCATGCAGGCCACTACTTTAAATAGACTAACTCAGACATCACATAAAGTGGGGGAAAAAACAAATTGTATGGCAAAGTCTCCCAATCTCAACAAAAAAGCCCATACCATTATTTATCAGTGCAAGTAAATGGAACGTACCCATCCAGTTACATTGCTAGAATATGCACTTCATCAATGTATTTCATAGGTTCATAGGTGTGTACTAGGCTAATGGCCCTGGAGCCTTTACAAGCCTAGCCCATAGAAGTCCCCTGGCTTCATGCCACCCGACGTTAGTTCCCAGTGAGTGATACCCAGGGTGAACTTTGTATTTCCCACCCAGTCAAGATTTCTCTTGAAGAGGGCAAGTAAGGTGCTCTGCTTGACATGTATGGGAAGTCTATTCCAAAGCATGGGCAGTCTCTGGGTTATGAATCTGTCCATCCAGCATGTTCTGTTGATGGTGATAATGAGGCTGAGGTCTCTGGAGCATGTGGTACGGAGGGATTGGGATTTCTTTAGATGCAGCATTTCTAACAGAGCTGGGTCAGACATGGCTTTCTAAGTCAGACATCACCTCTTAGTAGACGATATGAGACTGAGAATAGCTGGATTTGTTTGAGTCTGTCCATGTAGGGCATATGTTTGAGGCCTAGGATCCTCTTCGTGAGGTACTTTTGTGGCCTTTCCAGCTGCTGCATGTGTCTAGTGAGGTACATGCCAAATGGGGCATTATACTCTATGACTGGCCTAATGAGAGAAGAGTAGAGAGAGATGATGACCGCTTTCTTCCTGGATGCAAAACCCTTATTAATGAGATGTGCCACACAGAAGGACTTTCTGACCACAGTGGCAATGTGGTGGTCGAAGGAGAGGTTGCTGTCAACCTGTGTCCCCAGATCTCTTATAACACCTTCAGTGTTCAGTGGGCTCCAATTAATGTGGTAATTAGTGGGAACTGAGCTTTTCCCAAAGGGGATGAAGATGCATTTTTTGGCATTAAGCTTAAGGCCATGGTTTCAACACCAGTCATTGGTCTCAGTGAGGCCTTTTTGTAGGATGTCTACATTATTTGGGGAGTTAGTAATGACTCCCAGCTTGCAGTCATCTGTGAATTGGTCAGCCAAAGTTCTTCCATGTTGGCCTGGACTTCTGAGAAATAGAGGCCAAACAGAAGAGGACCCAGGACCAATCCCTGTGGGACTACACTTGTGACTGGCCGGTAGTCTGACCTGGAACCTGCTATTTTCACACTGTGGGTTCTATCTGTGAGACAGTTTGCAACCACCTAGTGATATAGGGGTTGATGCCTAGTTTGGGGAGTTTATCAATAATTCCTGAGTGGGGAATGGTATCAAAGGCCTTGCCCAGGTCAAGGTAGCCTGTATGAACTGCCTTGCCCTCATCCACAGCTCTGGTGACTGAGAAGTCAACCAGGTTGAGCAGGCATGATCTACCTTTCACAAAACCAAATTGCATGGGATCTAGAGTTTGGAGATTCCCTATATCCTTGTCAATTAAGTCCACGATGATGCACTCCACAGCTTTACATATCAGACTCATCAGGCTAATGGGGTGATAATTCCCAGGGTCTGTAGTCGCTCCCCCTTTACTGTGAGTGATGACTGTAGCAGTGCGCCTTTCAGTATGGATAAAGCCTGAAGTGAGGCTGTGACTGAACAGGGCACACAGATGTGGTGCCAGTTCACTTTGTAGTTCATGTAGAACACATTCAGGGATAGATATTGCCGGGTCCCATGGAAGCTGTATTCTTGGCCTTGGACAATACAGCTTTAACCTGTGCTGCAGTAATGTTGACATTCCTCCGGTATTGTGATTCGTCCTTTGGGGGGGGAGAGGGGTAAAATTGGCACTGAATCTGTCGGCCAGTATGTTGGCAATATCTGTTGGCTCAGTATAGGAGGTACCATTGTGCAGTAATTCACAGCAAACCTGGGTATTGCTGTGGAGATGCCTGATATAACTATAGAAGGCTGTGTGGTTGCTTTTAGTGCCTGCTGCAATTCTGCCTTTATAGCTGGCTTTAGAGGTTTTGATGAGGGATCTCAACTTTTTGTTGAGGCTAATAAGGGAGATTTTCCAGTCTTGGGGACATCACCTTTTTCTGCAACAGCTTCTTCCTTCTGTTGTAGAATTTATTAATGTCTGGGGACCACCAGATTGGCTTCCTTCTTTTTGGAGAAGAGCATCTTGGTTCTGTTGGGTATGGCTAGTTCCATGCATTTATGTACATGTTCGTAAGGTGCATCGGTGTATGATTCGGCAGTCATTCATCTATTTTCCATTGACATGGGTGCCGTGAAGTTAGCCACCTCTGTTTTTAGGAGCCCAAAGTCAGCTTTGGAGAAGTTTTCATTAATCAAAGTTTATCCGACGAAGTGAATTACGTCTTTACTTCAGTGATATGCACAATGACAAAGTAAACTGTACAATTTTACTTTTTGTGGTTGGAAATGTATATGAAAATGGAGGAAATAAGGAATCATGGACTCCCTCCTTATTTGTCAGACGTAAATCCTTTTAACACAGACGTCATAGTTAAAGTCTATTGCCTACAGTTGAGGCATCAGCTTCTACAAAGTTAGTATTTTTTTAGCGGGATGTTAAATAGTGCAACATTAGCTCAAGAAAAAAAAAAAGCAGTAGTTTTCGAAAGTCCTGACAGACTGAATGTCAAGTTTTAGTTATATCTTGTTTTGTAGTCCAGAGATTGGATATATGAATATCATGGCAGCTCTGCAATTTTTTTTTCCTCCTTTCCTTTGACAGAAAGCATATGTAGCCGGACTTGCATGTGAGTCATTCTTCAGTTCTTTTTTTATTTGACTAATGAGACATACGACTCGGAGGAATATACAGGTTTCTTGCGGCTTTCAGCCAGTAAATGAGTTTGATTTCCAAAGCTGTGAAACCAGATGGATAACACATGCTTGGACATGCAGGTGTTGCTTGCTTTTTTTTTTTTACTTTTATAAACAAATGGTGTGCATCCCAGATCCTATCATTAAGCTATTAGTCAATATAATCAGTAAGGAAGAAGCATGCCATTCTCATGGTGACAAGGTGAGACATCATTTGACATATTAACCAACAGGACTGTTGCACTATGATGTAGAGATTTTGTGGAAATCTTGGTGGACAAGTGTACATTGCAATGCAGATATCTCTTCTGACGGTGCTTTTAAATTGTGAATATTGTTTGTTTTATGATATGCCACACAGAATCCAAAAGATTTTTTTAAGGTGCTCCATTTCTAAAGTCTGACATTCTTCCTCAAAGAAAAACTCAAACTTGTCATTAATGTGTCAGTTTGTACAGAAACCTAAAACTTGGTGGTAGACAAGGGCCTTTCATATCACCTTGACAAGCTTGGTCAACTGCTTGATCCTTGGTGGCACGTATCCTGTTTCCTTCAACTCTCTCACCTGCTTGAATTACCTCATTGCTGCAAGATCATTCATGAGTCATATACCCATACCTCTATTTCAGCTTCACAACTTTCTCACACGGGTTTCTACATGTGCCAGAATCTGTCTGTGTACAAAAAAATGTTGTTTATTCTGCTGAATTGCACCCCCTCCCCCACCTTATTCTTCCGCGGTTTGTTTTCTGAAGGGCACTGGCCTTTATCTGAATTTGCTGGATTCCTTTAAGGTGTTTGCAGATTTCTGTCACATCTTTCTTCAAGTATGAAGCATATTAATTTTGTCTTTTTTAACATGTCTTGTAATACATATAGTCACGCATTCTGGCTGTCCCCATCTTTTTTTTTTTGTGTGTATGATGTATCCTAAAATGCATTACAAAGACATAGTTTCACTAACTGTACAGGGACCTAACAATTCCCTGGCTGTTTAATGTTAGTAAGTAGAACTTTGGCCTTTCTGTGTATACATACCTCAATATACCTGTCTTTTCTGAGCCCTTCATACTGCATTGCCATATTGCTTGCCAACATTAGGCCATCTAATATCATTGTTCTAGGCTTTTCCATTTTTGGTATTAGTTCTAAACTATTTTCCCATCACCCTCTTGTTCTAAACTATTTTCCCATCACCCTCTTGTTCTAAACTATTTTCCCATCACCCTCTTGATACTCTTAAGCACCACCCTCAGTTCTCAGCTGTCCCTGATTCTTTTTGCAGTGTCCCTCATGACATTTTTGATTTTATGGTAAATTGGATCACACGGGGCCGCTAATGCCACAATTTCGTTTCATACTTCCTTTTCTTCTGAAAATGCATTCTGATGCAAACGTTGTTCTGTTAACATTTTAAGTGAATTACAGTGGTATTTAAAATTGTCTCTGGTTTTAGGCTCTTGTCCCCCCCCCCCCACACCATTATGTTTATTTTTGTCCAGATTCTTGAGCGAGGAAGATGAAAAGTACCACCACCAAAACAGAATCTGACCATAACCCTTTTCACTCTCCGAGAATCAAGCCCAGTTCATATGCTTTAGAGAACATATGAACCTGACCATAAGATTTTGGTGGCAGGTGGATCAATTTTTGTCATTTCCTAAAAAATTCTGAAATTATATACCAAGCTATTTAACTAATGAAAATTTGTGGAAATGCTGAGTTGTATTACCTACAACAATACTAGAGACAGTACGAATTTGTCAAAAGTATTCTTGCTTGGCCCTGAACAACTCAAAAAGGGGTCTATATTATAATTTCAACTGTTTAATAGCTCGAATGCATAAAGATCGAACTTTATGCATCTAACTATTAAACAATTGAAATGCAATAAAAATATTTTTACAAAAAAAAAAAAAAACTAGTGAGTGTAGGCAGGAGGGAAAGCCCCCCTGCACCCCCCACTACTTAAATATACCAACTCCGAGATTGCGCTACATTGTAGGAAAGGGAAATAAATCTTCCCTTTCTGCACCATACTACTTTAAAGTGTGATCTCGGAGTTGGTATATTTAAGTAGCGGGGGGGGGGTGCAGGGGGCTTGCCCCCCTGCTTAAACCCGTTAGGGTAAGTATTTAATGTTAAAAATTTTTTTCGAAGTTACAGAACTTCGATAATATGGTGTCGACTATATTGTATTCGATGTTCCATAACTTCGAGATTATAATATAGACCCCTCAAAAAGATACTTGGATAATGCTGTCCAGCTCATCATCTAATACAGCTAATTGTCTTTCTTGCATATCTGTGTTGTTTTCCTGCAAAGACAGTTTTTTTTTGACAGGGCTTACTGTCTTCTTAGTCAGTAGAAGGAATGGATAATAGGGTCTTTGTTTCTGATTACCTTGTTGTAGATGAGGGTTTAGCTAACATTCCTAGCATTAGAAAGCTGTCTGGTGGTGGGACAGGATTTGGCAGAGATGGCCAATTTCATCTTTCTTTGGGAGGGCATGGGGCTTCCTGGTGTTGTACTCCCTATTTATAGCAGCCACACTGATGATACTTTTGCACTACACACACATACACATACACCCTGCATGGCAACTCTTTACAGGGTGCTATGGCACAGTACATGGAAAAGGAATGCCAAGGGTTAGGGATTAAAAAAAACTTCAATCCTCCCCTATGGATTCTGGACATATCGCCCATGTCGTCCTGCAGCAGTCAAGTAAAGGTTACCATCTCAGTGGTGCTGCAGTAGGGGAGACTGATTAGAACACAGCAGTGGTATTAGAAGGAAGTAGATGGGAGGCATGTCTGTTACCATGGAAGCACCAGGAGTGAAAATGAAATCGTATAAGAATGGATGTTGTCCCGGAGTCAAATTAAAAAAAACATGGATTTTATCTGGTTCATTTTTATGTCTTGAAAACTGCTGAACTGAAGGTTGGAAGACTGCTCTTTTAGTTGGGGAACTATGTTTAAGTGAATTAAAATGGCTATGTGCCAGAATCAGGTTTAAAAAACAAATGTCTCTTGATTCTTTGAATTTAAAGTATTATTCTCTTCTTTTTAGTTCAGTTTGATCTATCTCGCCAAACAACCTTCAGAATGATAGCATATCAGCTTCAAAAGTTGATTTAATAGTGCTAACTAGTCATAGTCGTACTCGGAGCAAATTGTGATGAGTACTCTGGAAGATCTGAAGAAGGGAGTGCCACATCTCAGATGAGGAAATATCTCCAACAGTTTGTATTGTTTGCTGCTCCCCTCCTTCTTCATTGGATACTTTTGTTAGGTTTGGTTTCCCTGGCCATTTTTTTTTTCTGGTAGGTATGACCCTTATATGGAGCAATTTAACCATATAAATTGTATCCTAATAAACTTCCTCTCTCTGAATAGTCTTTCATGTAGTCCAAGTTTTACCTCTTGACCTTACCATCTAGTAGTCCATATCCTTGTATTCTGTTTTACATTTACAGCACATGACTGAAGTCCCACTGCTGTTTCTGGCTGTACTAAAAATTATCTGTATTTCCTTTACTATGCCTGTATCCTTTTTCTGGTTCTGGTTCCAAAATGCAGTACAATATTCCAGACATAGTGGGAATGCAGGATACTCATGGAAACAAACGAAAGAAAAAAACAAACCCCTCTCCTCACACTCTGACAACCTTTAACAGTCTACGTAACCTTCCCAAGCA